>NC_136900.1:1429911-1479911 GCF_949152265.1 Phoxinus phoxinus | reverse complement strand
CGGTCGGGAACAGTGCCTCTGGGATGGCAGACTGGGGTGGTGGTCCCTCTTTTTAAGAAGGGGGACCGGAGAGTGTGTTCCAACTACAGGGGGATCACACTTCTCAGCCTCCCCGGGAAAGTCTATGCTAGGGTACTGGAGAGGAGATTACGGCCGATAGTAGAACCTCGGATTCAGGAGGAACAGTGCGGTTTTCGTCCCGGCCGTGGAACACTGGACCAGCTCTATACCCTCTACAGGGTGCTGGAGGGTTCATGGGAGTTTGCCCAACCAATCCACATGTGCTTTGTGGATTTGGAGAAGGCATTCGACTGTGTCCCTCGAGGCGGCCTGTGGAGGGTGCTCCGGGAGTATGGGGTCCGGGGTCCTTTGCTAAGGGCTGTCCGGTCCCTATACGACCGGAGCAGGAGCTTGGTTCGCATTGCCGGCAGTAAGTCAGACTTGTTCCCGGTGCATGTTGGACTTCGGCAGGGCTGCCCTTTGTCGCCGGTTCTGTTCATAATATTTATGGACAGAATTTCTAGGCGCAGCCAGGGGCCGGAGGGTGTCAGGTTCGGGGACCACACGATTTCGTCTCTGCTCTTTGCGGATGATGTTGTCGTGTTGGCCCCTACAGACCAGGACCTTCAGCATGCACTGGGACGGTTTGCAGCCGAGTGTGAAGCGGCTGGGATGAGAATCAGCACCTCCAAATCCGAGGCCATGGTCCTCAGTCGGAAAAGGGTGGCTTGCTCACTTCAGGTTGGTGGAGAGTTCCTGCCTCAAGTGGAGGAGTTTAAGTATCTTGGGGTCTTGTTCACGAGTGAGGGAAGGATGGAACGGGAGATTGACAGACGGATCGGTGCAGCTGCTGCAGTAATGCGGTCGTTGTACCGGTCTGTCGTGGTGAAGAAAGAGCTGAGCCGCAAGGCGAAGCTCTCGATTTACCGGTCAATCTACGTTCCTACTCTCACCTATGGTCATGAGCTTTGGGTCATGACCGAAAGAACAAGATCCCGGATACAGGCGGCCGAAATGAGCTTTCTCCGCAGAGTGGCTGGGCGATCCCTTAGAGATAGGGTGAGGAGCTCGGTCACTCGGGAGGAGCTCAGAGTAGAGTCGCTGCTCCTCCACATCGAGAGGGGTCAGCTGAGGTGGCTCGGGCATCTGTTTCGGATGCCTCCTGAACGCCTTCCTGGGAAGGTGTTCCGGGCACGTCCCACCGGGAGGAGACCCCGGGGCAGACCTAGGACACGCTGGAGAGACTATGTCTCCCGGCTGGCCTGGGAACGCCTCGGTGTCCCCCCGGAAGAGCTGGAGGAAGTGTCTAGGGAGAGGGAAGTCTGGGTGTCTCTGCTTAGACTGCTGCCCCCGCGACCCGGCCCCGGATAAGCGGAAGAAGATGGATGGATGGATGGATGTTACATGGGGTTTCAAACAGAATTTTAGTGTTCTTTTACATTTTCACTGGTTTTAATATTGAAAGCAATAGCCTACTATTTAGTTAGTCTGATATTTTGTGTTGACAAGTCAACAAAATCAGTCTTTGTCTGATTTGTTCAATCAATGCTGTGTTTTTTAAATTTTCTTCCTCTATGGCGGGTATCAATTGTCAGTCATCTCAATTTCGTGGATGATTCACAAAACAATAATTTAGCAGATTAAAGATAGCTTTATCATTTTCATTTTCTGACGCGATCGGCTGATAATCTTCCTTCATCAGTTTTGTCGTCTGTGCAGCGGCTCTACTGGAATGCAGCAAATTTATGTTGTAATGTGTCATTGATAATTAAACAAAACGCTTGACTTCAATAAACAGTTACCTATCTAAGCATCAAGAATGGTAAAACATAAACGCTGTCAGCCAACAGCATGTAGGCTACAATGAGATTCGATCTTGCATCACTTGAAGCTCCGTGAAGCTCGTGCTGTTGCGCTGACCACTGCGCTATCGTCGGACCGCTGTTAAGATAACGTCTTATGCTCTTGCAAAGCGTCATTGATGTAGCCTAATATTTTTCTATTGCAATGTTTTGTGTTGAAATGTTTTCATTATTTATTAAATTAAATTTCAGTATTGTGATTATGAATTCATTTAACTACGTTTCACTTGAATATATCTGCTAGCCCACCACATTTCAATCACTCTCAATGAGCCGCGGTGCGGCGGCAGATTACGCAATAGAGAGAATAAACTGATACTTTTCAAAGTCTGCGATTGTAGCGCCTCTTAGCGGTCAAAGGCAGCAAATACACCAAAAGTATTATTCTGGTTGAGTACCATCTGTAAACAATTCACAAACCTCCCTTCTGATCAAAGGGATTCAAAGATTCCAGCCCACCCGTTCCGATGCCAGACAACCCATAATGCTAGACATTCTCACCAAATGTATTCACGCCCTCTGCTCAGGCTACTAGCCCATCAGTACCGCTCGCACACTCGACGCCATGTTTATTCTAGCCTTTTTTGGTTTTCTTAGATGCTCGAAACTCGCCATCACTTCCAAATTCGACCCAAAAATTCACCCCACCATCTCAGATTTATCAGTACTAGACGGTGAAACAATTTCATATTTGATTAAACAAAGTAAGACCGACCAAACCAAAAAAGGTAATTTCATCTACATTTTTAACCTCTCATCGCCAATCCAACCATACCAGTCAATCCTGGCATATTTGCAATGGAGAATCTCTCAGGCTAAATCTCCTCTGGAACCCCTATTCATAGACGAATCCAAAAAACCTGTGACATGTTTTTGGTTCCAGAAACACCTCAAATCTGTTCTCCAACAGTCAGGCATTCCAGTAAAGAATTTTTCAAGTCACTCATTCCGTAGTGGGGCAGCAACTTCAGCAGCCCAAAAAGGGTCTCTCCCAACAGCAGATCCAAGCCCTCGGGAGATGGTCCCCAGTTGCTTTCCAAAGTTATATCAGGACCAACCGATTCCACATTAAAAAAGCTCACCAAACCCTTATTATTAATAAAAAAAAATTAAAAACTCCTTTTCCTCTCTCCTGTTTTTTCTTTCTGTCCCTTCTGTCTGCACTTGGTCTCACAGCGGACGCAGCGAGAACTTTCCCGGTAGAGCACTTACGTTTTCTCTTTCGTCCAGCGAGCATTTGGTCTCACAGCGGACGCAGTGTGAGAAAATCTCCCGGTCAAGCTTTCATTTTCCTCTTCCCTGTTTCCTCTCGAGATGCCAGCCCACCAAACTCGGCACTCATTTGGGGGGTCTTTAGTCCGGCGGCTGTCTTCTGCTCTTTAGCCTTTTGGGGGGAGTACTCTGGGTTTGGGCCGAACTCTGAGCTCGGAGCCCTCCCCCCGGACAGCACGCCAAATACGCATTAAACTCTATCCCCTCAAACTATATGGAAGTGTGAACTCATGAAGTGATATTTAGCCTTGTACCTATAGCCTTTTGCCACTTCATGAGTAGAAACCTAGTAAGGTTTGTGGTAGTCCTTCCATTAACCGTGAGCTTCTGGTTGGATTTCTTGCTCTATGTGTCTAGCTGATATCGCCACATCAGCATGTTAAACCATTCATGTTAACCTGATATATCTGTGACAGGAAGAAAGTTGAACATTGGGATCACAACCAGGGCTAAACTTAACAGATGAATGACGAGGGAGACATCACACACAGCAGGCGGACTCATTCCATGAAGATGTGTTGTGTTTCCTGACAAGTGCTGTGGACTATGCAAGCGGCGACTGGAAGAGCCACTGATCAAACATGCAACATTATGACGAATATAAACGCTGGTCAAAACACCCACTCACACTCATCGGAAGAATAGCTGCAGTGAAAATGAAAATTCTACCCCAAATTAACTACCTTTTTTCTATGATCCCCATCACTCCTACAGAGAAATGGTTCAAAACTCTTAATTCATTAACAACACAATTTTACTGGAAAAACAAAAAACCTAGAATATCACTCTCAACACTACAAAATAAAAAATCACATGGTGGGCTTGAGGCACCAAACTTCCATCACTACTTCCTGGCAAATCAATTACAGTACCTAGTTAAATGGATCAATATACACAAGTGTAATCTCCCGTGGCTGGAATTGGAACAAAACCAATGCACAAATATTTCAGTTGCAGACCTTCCCTTCCTCTCACAATCAATCAAGAAATCCAATTTTTGCCAATGCATTACCATCCATTCAACTCTGACAGCCTGGTGGAAAACGAACCAAATCACAAAATCATCATTACAATTAAACAAGTTCACCCCACTCTGGCACAACCCAGAATTTATGATACATAATAAACCTCTCTATTTCCCCATTTGGGCACAAAAAGGAATCACACATCTTCACCACTTATTTGAGAACCACTATTTCATGTCATTTAACACACTCACACAGAAATACGGGGTTGGGAGAGAACATTTCCTTCAATATCAACAACTTAAACTTCAAATTAAAGATAAAATCACACTTACCAACAATACATTACAGCCTTCTCAGCTTATAGAAGACCTTATGAAAGTTAATAACTTTACAAAATTAACTTCTCAGCTATATACAATGATTTCCAACCAAAACACAACAATAACTCTTCCAATAACCAAGTGGGAAACCGACTTGACTGTCTCTTCCAACCCTGAGTACTGGGAACAAATCTGTAGGAACATATTTTTCATGACCGATAACACAAATCTGCAGCTTATACAATATAAAGTCATTCACAGAACTCACATCACTCAAAGTAAAATGTTCAAAATGGGCCTAGACAATACCGATATTTGTTCACAATGCACTTTAGGTCACACAGACGACTATTTTCACGCCATGTGGCACTGCCAACCAGTTCATTCTTTTTGGATTACAGTCACTGAGACACTTTCCACTATCTTGAGCCACAGTATCCCATCGTCACCATCACTTTGTCTCATAGGCGACTTCTCTGATATCTATATCCCAAAAAAATATAGGAATCCGTTGCTCATCTCTCTAGCTGTCGCTAAGAAAGTAGTTCTCCAAAATTGGAAATCAAAGAAATCTTGCCATATCAATCACTGGAAAAATTTAATCTCAGAACACATTTCAATGGAGAAACACAATGCACACAGAAGGAGGCAGATATCAGCCTTTGAAGACACCTGGTCCCTTTTTTTTGACATCTTGGACATTTCATAATATCACATAAATATAACTACAAGCCAAGTACATTTCCAGACACATACCACCCCCCTTTCCGTTATATAAGTTTATACTTTTTTTTTCTCTTCTTTCATTCTTTTTTCTTCTTCTTGCTTTTGTCCCTGCAGCTATCACTTCATACATACACATAGGCATACACTATCGAAACCTATGCATAACATCTCTAAACCTTTTTCCCCCTCAAATACCCTTTTTTTTTTTTATTTAAAAAAAAATTTTTTTAGGAGAATTTGCTCAAGACCATTCTACTCAATAATAATTATACGTTCTTGTTTCCCAGTTGTGTTGTCTCCTTGTTGTTTGTCTGTCACTTTGTCGTGTCTTATATGTTACGTGTTACACTTTGTACGTGGTGCTATAATCCCCCCCCCCCCCCCCCCCCCTTATGTACCCAGGGATGTACGGTGGTTATGTACGGTGGTTATGGTAATAAAGTTGTCCTCTTAAGAGGGGGGGGGGGGGGGGGGGGGGGGTGGTGGTGGGCCAAAAAAAAAAACATGCAACATTATAGTGTCACGATCCACACTCACAGAGACATAGAAGATCCAATGATGCAGTACATTATTTATTTAGGGACATCCATACTCAAAACACAGTCCAGGCAGGGGTCAATATCCATATAAACAATCCAAGAAAACAAGAAACAGAGAACAGACCTTAGAAGTGGTGTGATAATCGACAAGGACTCCATGACAAACACTAACACAGACAGGGTTTATATACACACACAAAACTAACAAGGTGACGGGAAACAGCTGTGTGCAGTGATCAGATGAGTGGTAGAACAGAATGCTGGGAAATGTAGTTAATCGTGAATTTATTTTACCTTTATTTAACCAGATAATCTCATTGAGATTTAAAACCTCTTTTGCAAGAGAGACCTGGCCAAAATGGCAGCATACTAACAACGCATAGTTATAAATATGATCACCAAGCATATACAACAACAAGAAACATTTAAACAAGATCCTCAAAATACATACACAAACCACATCAACATCAGACTACTTAAAAATACAATTTATACCTACTATAGGTATAAAGTGATTTAGGTATTTTAAAAACAGTGACAACAATTTATGGCATCTATTTCCAACACTTTCATACGATGTTTAAATTCACCAAATGAAATCAGAGTTGTCTGGGGCTGCATAACTAAAAGCCTTCTTACCAAGCTCTGTACGAACCTTAGGTACAGTTAACAAGTACAAATTACCAGAGCGCAAATTATAAGAACTGATATTACGTGACATATAGGAGCAAAGATAAGACGGAAGCATATCCAATATAGACTTATAAATAAAAATAAGCCAATGTATATGTCTCCTTACTGACAATGAGGGCCAGTTTGTCATTTTGTACAAGGTACAATGATGTACTGATGCCTCACATCCAGTCACAAATCTTAATGCATTATGGTAGACAGTATCCAACAAAGACAAACATCGATCAGGCGCATTTCTATAAAGCAAGTCACCATAATCGAGTGCAGTGAGAAAGAAACCTCAGTGAATGACACCATGGAAACGAGGACCTCTAGTGATAACCCAGGGAAACACACCCAGACACTGTGACATAACCCTCCTTCTACGGAGCGGCTACCAGACGCTCCACGACAGAAAACACTAGGAAAAACAAGTCCAGGAGAGGGGTGGAGCTGTGGGGAATCAGAGGGAGAGACGGGGGCCCAGGTCCATGAAGGGGAACAGGAGGTAACGAATTAGTCGGTGGCCGGGGCAAAGCAGACAGTCCATCGGGCGGCCAGGGCGGGCCAGACAGTTCAGGTGGCCATGGTGGAGAAGACTCCTTGGGTGACCACGGCGGTGACGACCCTTCGGGCGGCCATGGCGGTGAAGACCAAGGCGGAACAGGAACAGACCCTGGCTCAAGAACAGTCACAGACATCGACCCTACTGGCTCAGAAACAGGAGTAGACACCGGCCAGGGCGGACCAGACTCCTCGGGTGACCATGGCGGTGACGACCAAGGGGGAACAGGAACAGACACCACCGGCTCAGGAACAGGAACAGACACCACCGGCTCAGGAAGTGGAACAGACACCACCGGCTCAGGAAGTGGAACAGACACCACCGGCTCAGGAACTGCAACAGACACCACCGGCTCAGGAACTTGAAAAGACACCACTGGCTCAGGAACTGCAACAGACACCACCGGCTCAGGAACTGCAACAGACACCACCGGCTCAGGAACTTGAAAAGACACCACCGGCTCAGGAACTGCAACAGACACCACCGGCTCAGGAACTGGAACAGACACCACCGGCTCAGGAACTGGAACAGACACCACCGGCTCAGGAACTTGAAAAGACACCACCGGCTCAGGAACTTGAAAAGACACCACCGGCTCAGGAACTGCAACAGACACCACCGGCTCAGGAACTGGAACAGACACCACCGGCTCAGGAACTGGAACAGACACCACCTGCGCAGGAACTGGAACAGACACCACCTGCGCAGGAACTGGAACAGACACCACCGGCTCAGGAACTGGAACAGACACCACCGGCTCAGGAACTGGAACAGACACCACCGGCTCAGGAACTGGAACAGACACCACCGGCTCAGGAACTGGAACAGACACCACCGGCTCAGGAACTGGAACAGACACCACCGGCTCAGGAACTGGAACAGACACCACCGGCTCAGGAACTTGAAAAGACACCACCGGCTCAGGAACTTGAAAAGACACCACCGGCTCAGGAACTGCAACAGACACCACCGGCTCAGGAACTGGAACAGACACCACCGGCTCAGGAACTGGAACAGACACCACCTGCGCAGGAACTGGAACAGACACCACCTGCGCAGGAACTGGAACAGACACCACCGGCTCAGGAACTGGAACAGACACCACCGGCTCAGGAACTGGAACAGACACCACCGGCTCAGGAACTGGAACAGACACCACCGGCTCAGGAACTGGAACAGACACCACCGGCTCAGGAACTGGAACAGACACCACCGGCTCAGGAACTGGAACAGACACCACCGGCTCAGGAACTGGAACAGACACCACCGGCTCAGGAACTGGAACAGACACCACCGGCTCAGGAACTTGAAAAGACACCACCGGCTCAGGAACTTGAAAAGACACCACCGGCTCAGGAACTGGAACAGACACCACCGGCTCAGGAACTGGAACAGACACCACCGGCTCAGGAACTGGAACAGACACCACCTGCGCAGGAACTGGAACAGACACCACCGGCTCAGGAACTGGAACAGACACCACCGGCTCAGGAACTGGAACAGACACCACCGGCTCAGGAACTGGAACAGACACCACCGGCTCAGGCTCGGCAGACGTGACGTGAAGCTCAGGCTCGGCAGACGTGACGTGAAGCTCAGGCTCGGCAGACGTGCCAGGTCGCTGGGGTGGCGTCGTCATGGCGAGCAGCTTGGATACAACCTCCGGGTTCTTGGGGAGACTGGAGTTCCTCCCTCTCCTTCGCCGTCTCTGATGGTGAGGTGCAGACTCTGGGCTGGCCGGGAGCTGCAGTGAACAGAGCTCTGGGCAGGGTGGAATCAGCAGCGAATGGAGCTCTGGGCTGTACCTCACCAGCCCAGGGTCAAGGTGGGACCGAAGTGGAGAATGATGCCGGGACTCACCTCTAGCACCTCCTCTCCTGCGACCTCCGCGGGTCCCAGAAAATCTGGCCAGACGGGTTCCCTCAAACGAGTCCTTGGGTCCGGTGAAAAGGGGCATGGGACACTTTGCCGGTGAAGCTTCCTCAGTCATCCGAGCCCACAATGCGAAACATTGAAAAATGTTCATACGTGGTGCCTCCTCCTTGACTTGAGAAGTCCCGCTCAAAGTTGCACCCTTCCTCCCATTAGTCTGGGAGGGAACACGGAATCCCGTACTGCTGGATCTTGACATGATGGAGTCCTTCTGTCACGATCCACACTCACAGAGACATAGAAGATCCAATGATGCAGTACAGTATTTATTTAGGGACATCCGTACTCAAAACACAGTCCAGGCAGGGGTCAATATCCATATAAACAATCCAAGAAAACAAGAAACAAAGAACAGACCTTAGAAGTGGTGTGATAATCGACAAGGACTCCATGACAAACACTAACACAGACAGGGTTTATATAAACACACAAAACTAACAAGGTGACGGGAAACAGCTGTGTGCAGTGATCAGATGATTGGCAGAACAGAATGCTGGGAAATGTAGTTAATCGTGAATGACACCGTGGAAACGAGGACCTCTAGTGATAACCCAGGGAAACACACTGAAAGTGACATCGAAGATGTCCTGTACTTTGTTGAAAGGTTAGCTTTTATTTCTCGAATTATTGACTATCATCTTATCTACAATACCCTGCGTTTTATGATGAGGTATGTTCACTCCTAAACTGCACATGAGCTATTCTTATGTGGCTTCTCCTCAAATATGAACTGCTGCTGGTGGATGACTATATACCTAACACTTAACAACTTGTTACTCTACAAGACTTAGTCTTACAAAAAAGAAGTATACTTCAGGTTCATTTTATTAAGTATACTTAAGTAATGTTCAAGTATATCTGATGTATATGTCACAGGCCGGAGTGGCCGACCCTCCACCTCCCCTAACGGGCGCGTCACCTCGAGGAGCAAACCAGATTCTATATGGTTAATAGATTAAGTAATATATGAATTAGTATTAATTAAATGTTACCGTATTGTAAAGTGTTACTGAATTGTCCTTTGAAAGATAAGCATTTTCAGCCTGAGTTTTTGTCTAAAATCTCTCATGAGTCGGCCCTGCATTTGAGGAGACATGATTGACAAACTGATTTTAGTCAATAACAATCAACTGGGTTAAGAGATTGTATTTTAGCATAAAGAAAATCTTATATTACATTTAGTCTTTAGAAACTTTCTTAAACATTGATATTGTGTAGTGTGTGATCCTCCATCAGCAGCTGCAGTTTCTCTCAGCTGTATCAGTGCAGTCACTGTGACGTCTGACTGACAGAGGTTTTTGTACGACTCTTTATCACTGTGTGAACACATATTTACCACTGATAATGTACCAACTCTGACAGTAATAATCTCCAGTATCTTCAGTCTGGACTCCACTGATGGTCAGAGTAAAATCACTGCCAGAGTTAGATCCACTGCCACTGAATCTAGATGCAGTTCCAGTATAAAGGCTGTTTATATAATAAATCAGGAGTTTAGGAGCTTCTCCAGGTTTCTGTGAGTACCAGTGTAACCAATTACTATACACATTACTGCTGGTTTTACAGTTTATTCTGACTTCTTCTCCTGGTTGAACTGCTGGCATTGATGGACTCTGAGTTACAGTGATCTGTCCTCTACACTCTGAAAGAAATGATATATGATGATATACAGTATATAATACATATATACATTTAACATTTTTAGAGAACTTATAATTGTAAAAACTGTATTACACAAACCTTGAGCAAACAGTGCAATGGTCCAGATGAAGATGTTGATTGTGTTCATAGTTGTGGTTTAGTCGTGTGATGATGAAGAGTGTGTGTGTTCTGCTCTCAGTCATGAAGTGTTAAACTCACAGCACTATAAACACTCTCAGACACTGAAGCATGTGCTGACAATGCAAAGAAGTGGGCAGGATTTACAACAGCTTGTGCTGATAACAAACTGTCGGAAAAAAAAGTCAAATCAGTGAAATGCAGAAATGTCTCTTTATCAGTAGAGCTATGTGCTACACCTTTATAAGCATGTTAACAATGAGAAATCAATAACTAAATAAATACGTTTTAATATATTTCGATTGCAAGGGGTTTTACAGTAAAGACCCAAGAACCAGATGTTTGAAAGAATTATACAAATTTGAAGAAGTTTTACTGAAGATAGTTTCATCAGCAGAAGTCAGCTTCAGGACTCACACAGGAGTTTGTAGGCCACGCTGCTCACAGTTACAAAGATCACAGCCTCTACCCCCCACCCACTTTTTGTGTGAAATCATATTTTTTTTTGTCCATCAAATGTGTGCTTGCACTTTAATTGAATTGAGCGCCGAAACCCCGCTTCACTGCTGCTCACGTGACGCTCCTGCTTGACGCTCACGCGCTGCTCCTGCTCGCAGTGTGAACACACTCATTGATTAACATGCACGGCGGTAAAAATTCCGGCGCTGATTCCGGGTGACACCGATACCACTGTCGGCATCGGTGAACAGATAATGGGCCTGATCCGTGCCGGCTGTGCAAAACACTTCTGGCTGACTGACAGCTTGTTCTGTATGGGCCAGCCTCGGCTGAAAGCAGTTGTACTGTGTCGGGTCCATACTCTGTGTAGCTGTGTGCATTTACCTTCGGCCCGAGTTCGTTTTGTCACAACCGGGCCACTACTGGAATTAAGGAACTCAGCCCTCTGGAAAAAAAGGTTTTGTCAAGAAAACAATGTAAAGAATACAAGTTTGTGTACATCATTGTATTTCTGTGAATGGCATTTTAACATTTGTGACTACTTGTTTGCAGCTTTAAATTCAGAATACAGGTTTGTGACCAGGACCGGATGAAGAGTTCAGAGAACGCTGGGCACAATGTCTTGTAGCACAGAAAAATTCGTCCCGATCCGCAAAACGCACCAAACAGGTTTCATATTTTTACTCCTATCTCATTCCATAACGTCATATCGATTGTAAACACTTGAAGTAACATATGATAATCAATATGTTTTTCTCTAGTGTAGTGTTACTGAAGTGTTCCATTTTAACGATGCCTGCTATACTATTGTTATTATTATTATATGCAGCCCTGCACGTATATGCCTACAAGGGCACAACAAACCTGGTGTTCATTATTTATATATGTGTGTGTGTGTGTGTGTGTGTTTGTGTGTGTGTGTGTGTGTTTTGTAAATTTTAAAAAGCAACTTTAACTTTTCTTTTTAGGTACCAGTCCTGCTGACTTCAACATGAGACATGGTAAAGTGAATAATCAAACACCTGGGAAATGACAGGTATGTACTATGTTTCAGGAATGGCAAAGGTGTGTGACTGGTTAAGTCTCTGTCTTTAGTTCAATGTGTTAAATAATGTGCTTTTTGCCATTTGTTGTGTATCTTTGGATTGTTGTGTTGTAAATAAATCCAAACAATCAAAAAGCCATTCTTTTTTAAATCTCCTCATTCTTTGTGCAAGGTTCCTCATAATGATAGTGCCTGAGAGCTCCTAATAGGGCCATTATGAGGGTCTTTGTCTCTCTCAGGTGTGAAACACTCAATATTCATGGTTTGTTCACGCCTCTTTGCATACAGCTTTCTTACACAAGACATGTCTTACAAATTTTAAATCAATATATTGTCTTATCTGAATGAGTAGTCAAGGTGATTTTCACATAGTTTTGGAGCAAATATTCTAGGCTACGTGATACAATTTTCAAAAGTCTTGTGAAGAAATAATCAGTTTGGGTTTCTTGACCTTATTTCAGTGACTTTTTTTTTGTCATTTTCACAAACCACGCATAAATGTTATTATCTCAAATTTACAACATTTTACATACATGCTGCTGACATAATATTGTAGCAGAGTTTGTGTTGAATGCAGTGTAATAATACTTTAGCCATGAAAATGTCACAAGTAACAGAAATAAGCACAAATGTTAGAGCATGTCAGAACACCTCCAGGACCCAGAAAACACCTCAGACCCCAGAGGGTTAATAACGTTCCAACACTGCGTCGCCCTATAGAGTGTAATCTCAGGTTGGATTATAGAAAAACATGAAAGACATTCAAAACATACAAAAACAGTTTTACAAACATAAACACTTTAAAATGACATAATGTTTCTGCTAAAAGAACAAGTGGAAATGACAACACATAGTTGTTCGCCGCTGTACTCAAGTCCAAAGATCAAATACTGAAATTTAACATTACTAAATGTGGAGTGCGTCACCGCGGCCGTGAACGCGCTATTGCTCCAGTCGTCTCGAGATTCCTTGTCACTGAAATGAGAACTAGAATATCAAGTGATCGCAACCAATACAGCATTCCGGTAATAGGCAGAGAAATGGTCAAGGAGTTGCTCGCAAGGGGAGACACAATCCAATCGGTCCAGAAAAGGGTCGTCACCAAGCCTAACTGCACCCACAAAGCCTGCTTACTTCCACCAAGCCTGAACACCTCCCCGTATCACGGCTGATGGAGACTCGCACCGCCCAGTGCACTCAATAGAGTGAGAATTACAGGCTCAACATGACGGGCATTTAATCGACGTGTCTACAGTACTCCTCAGTCGCACTCCCAGACATAAACACTGCGCGCCAGGATGACACGCTTACTTAGACGCCATTCTCGTCCCTTTTATATCCGCCGAGCAAACTGAATCTGCCCCTAATCATTATCGTGGTGGATCGTGTCACCACAGTGGCATAGTGCAGGGTTTCAAAGTCTAAGACAGTGGGCCTCCCTTTTGACACAACTTACCCAATGGCGGTAATGGCCCAATTTACAACAAAAAACCCGGGAAAAAACATTATAAATAGATAAAAAATTCAGGATGGCAGTATAGCCAGTTGATTGGGACATCTGAGTTTAATTTATATGTTTTTATGTAAATGGAGAAATGTTCTATAAGTGAGTTAACTTCAGCAAACCTTGAATGAAATGTTATATTTTCAATGGGTCTGTTCTGAGTTCCAGTCAATTGTTGTAGGTGGGACATTAATTACTGGGACACCGTAGGAAGATATAGCCTACTGCTCCCCCTTTAAGTGTCCATGCTCTGGCGTATAGTGTATGCTGACGGGGAAGCAGAGGAAGATTCGCTCTCTCACATTTATCCCGTATTTACTTTACTGTCTCTCTGTATCATAACCACTACATGATGTTCACGGCAGCGCAGGAAAACACAGCAGACATCTCAGCGTCAGACTCAGTCTGCACAACCACACCTGATGATGGAGCTCAGGTGATCTTCCACATCAGAAGCAGAAACTCTCCCTCAGAAGCTGCGATTGAAGACTCATGCTCATCTCCAGCACAGAATCAGAAATTAAGTTCAGCCGCAGGGGAACCGGCTAACTCATCTGCAAACTCGACCGCAAGAAACAAGCGTCTTTTAGAGGAAAGTCTCCTGCTAGAGAATATTCTGCTTTGGAAATAAAGGAAGTGTTGAAGTGCCCAGAGAAACTCTCTCGCTGACAGATAGAGAAACTCAGTAATATAAAGATTATCCTCTAGTGGTGAAGTATGGAAGTGCACTTAAAGAGATTTACTTTCCTACAGTTTGATTACATTGTGGTGGAAAGTTTTACAGGAACAAGCACCACTCACATTTTCTCCACATTTCTGGTCTAGTTTAGTAAGGGATATAAGATTGTGTTTCATGTTTATGACACGGTGTGACGAACAAGGGAGCGGAACTAAGTTTCGCTGGGATTTGTGTTCCCTCCGGGACAATAACAAGGAGACACCGCCCCCTCGTGCCAATGTGTACCGGTTGCCTTGCCGACCGTGATGAGGAATCGACATCAGGTGTGGAGGATTAATCCAGATCCGTGATGAGGTCACATGGGTATTGAGAAGGATATAAAAGCGAGGAGAAAGAGATTGTTGGTGTAGTTCTCCCCTGTTGAGAAGTCGTTCTATTGAGTGTTGCCGTTGAAGGATTGTTGTATGCAGGAAGAAGTGTTGCTTGGAATTGGAATTCGATGACAGTGGAGGGAAAGTAAAACACACCGTCTGGGCTGGAAGAGAGCGAGATAAGTAATCGAGTCCCTTAAATGCATGTTTTTGACACTGGACTGGATGTGGTTTGGAGTGCTTGGATTACGTTTCTACGAGTATCACTGAGTGGAGTGCACTGATTCAGTACCGAGCGCTGACCTCCTCCTTCCGCATTGGAAGCGGTGATGTGAATTCTGCCCGTGTCTGTGAGGAAATATCTGGAACACCCTTTTCAACCTTGACGACCATCGCTCTTCAGATAGAGATCCCAGGGTGAGTGCTGGTCTTATTTGCACCTTAGGAAGTGGATTTGCCGTGCCTAAATTGACGTTTCCCCTCACGTTGCATGTTTGGAGTTGGATTGCCGTGTGTTGTGTGGAAGATTTATCTTTTATTCGCCGTGCACTCCCCATATGTCATGCTGGTCTACTGTCTGTAACTAGAGCTTAATAATGGTGATCGGCTCTATCTGAGGAATATCAGAAGGGACAACCTCCGTGAGTTAAACTATTTACCTCTGCTTGAAGTGTTGACTCGTCTGGCTTAAAAGTAGCTCTGTTCAACCTGGTGACCTCGAGTTTGCTGCAGCCCCGAAGCCCACCTGCATAGCGTGAAGTGCCTGTCCCTGCAACACCTGTGAGAACTGTTTACTGCTGTTTGAAGTTTGATTCTGTCTGTCCCAGCGGAAGCCCCGCTCAGCTTATAACTTTGAGTCTGCTGCGACTTTGAAGCCCACCTGCATAGCTTGAAGTGCCTGTCCCCCGCGACACATGTGAGAACTGTTCACGTTTGCTTGAAGTTTTGATTCTGTCTGTCCCAGTGAAAGCTCCGTTCAGCTTGTAACTTTGAGTCTGCTGCAGCTCTGAAGCCCACCTGTATAGCGTGAAGTGTCTGTACCCTGCAACACATATGAGAACTGTTTACTTCTGCTTGAAGCTTTGATTCTGTCTGCCCCAGCGAAAGCCCCGTTCAGCTTGTAACCTTGAGTCTGCGGTAGCTCTGAAGCCCACCTGCATAGCGCGAAGTGTCTGTCCCTGCAACACCTGTGAGAACTGTTTACTGCTGCTTGAAGTTTGATTCTGTCTGTCCCAGCGGAAGCCCCGCTCAGCTTGTAACTTTGAGTCTGCTGCGGCTCTGAAGTCCACCTGCATAGCGTGAAGTGTCTGCCCCCTGCAACATATATGAGAACTGTTTACTTCTGCTTGAAGCTTTGATTCTGTCTGTCCCAGCGAAAGCCCCGTTCAGCTTGAGACCTTGAGTCTGCCACAGCCCCGAAGGCTACCTGTATGGCACGAAGTATCTGTCTCCTGCAATCCATGTGAGAACTGTTCACCTTTGTGGGAAGTTTTGATTCTGTCTGTTCCAGGGAAAGCTCCGCTCAGCCTGCGACCGGAGTCTGTGAGACCCACCTGTCCATTACTTGCCACCGTGAGCTGGGTACCAGCGCCAGAAAGAGGTGAGCTCGGGCCCACCTACTCGCCTGTGATATCTACCTGTCCATCACTTACCACTGTGAGCTTGTCACCGGCGCCAGAAGGAAGTGAGCCCCGACCACCTACTCACCTGTGATACCCACCTGTCCAATACTTACCACTGTGAGTCTGGCACCAGCGCCAGAAGGAAGTGAGCCCCGACCACCTACTCACCTGTGATACTCACCTGTCCAATACTTACCACTGTGAGTCTGGCACCAGCGCCAGAAGGAGGTGAGCCCCGACCCACCTACTCACCTGTGTGATACACACCCGTCCATTACTGGTCACGGTGTCGCCTGGACTCCTGGGAAGAAGAAGGGAGAGAAGATTTTAGTTAGGATTTTCAAATTACTTTTAACTTCAAATAAATTTGTTATTTATTTTATCTCTGCCTCTGACTCATCCCTGACACGCTCCTCAAGGTGGTCCTGGTTCAGGGGTGGGTGCAGTCTAGCTTGGCCTATCCCGACCTGTGACAGATTTTGGCGTTAGTCGGCAGGGTACCACCTCGAGTTGAGCGATCAGAGATTGAGATGGCGGAAGAGGAAGAGCCAGTAGTGCGACAACCAGCAATGCCGATTTTTGCAATGCAGAAAAGCCCCGTGGGCCCAGAAGTACGGAGGCCCCGGATCAGAAGTGAGCTTGTCATGTTGGAAAGCCCAGGTCGAGTACTTAGCCGGGCTTCAAGGTCTGAGTGCCCCCCAGAGAGTACAGTTTGTTTTAAATTCATTGGAAGGAGAAGCAAGAAGAGAGGTACAGGCAGCACCGGAAGCAAACCGAACGACGGTCCAAGCCATCTTTGAATTTCTCACAGGGCAATATGGAGACACCACCCCGGTAGCTGTTCTGCGAACACAGTTTTTCAATTGTAGGCAAGGGCCTCGACAAACCGTCCGTGTATTCACACTACAGTTGAGGGAACAGTTCTCTCGTTTGAAAGGAAGACAGGGTCACGGTCTGGGTGATGAGGAAGTTCTGCTGAGAGATCAGTTTCTACTAGGATTGCGAGAAGGCCCGGTGCGTCAGAGTCTGCGGATCCAACTACGACGAGAACCTAACCTCACTTTTGAAGAACTACGAGGAGAAGCTTTAGCCCTTGAACGTGACCATACTGCGAATGTAGACCCTCCTAGCTGTTTGGCCACCAACGTCGCTAGTGGTCCCCCGCCCCCTGTCACATCGGACTGGAAGCATGCCCTTCGGGAGGAGCTGAAGAGGGACGTACGCGAGCAGCTGTCCGAATTGTCTAAGTCCTTCATGGCAGAACTTCGCCGAGAACACCCCCGCTCATTGCCTCCACCACGGGAGCGGGCACACTCAGATGGGGGTCATCTCCCAGAGCGCCGCCCACTCCGGCCTTTGGGGCCTCGATTCCAGTGGGACGAACGGGGTCGTCCTCTCTGCAATAACTGTGGAGAGCCGGGTCATTATTTCCGTCAGTGCCCCTCCAGACGGGTGTCGCAGGGTTTTTTTTAGAGCATCCGACCACTGTGGGTCAAGTGGTCGGGACCCCCTTGAGAGACCCTCAGCTTCCTACACCCACGAGCGAACATCTGGTGGGCCGTTGCCCGGTTGTGATGATTCAGGTCAACGGCCGGAAAGTACAATGCCTCCTGGACACTGGGTCACAAGTCACCTTGTTCGCAGAGAGCCTGACTTATGAGCTGTTTGGCACCCAGGGTCGGTCGACGACCGAAGCTCCCTGGTTGACCCTACGTGGGGCTAATGGACTTGACATTAGCCCCACGTGAGAAAACCAGGTTGCTGCTGGAAGAGGTGTTAGTGAGGCCAGCAGGGGGCGCTCACCCTGTGGTCTGTGTGGGTCCTAACTCCCCAGTGTAGTGACGGGGACACTATACTGACAAAGAGCGCCGTCCTTCGGATGAGACGTTAAACCGAGGTCCTGACTCTCTGTGGTCATTAAAAATCCCAGGATGTCTTTCGAAAGAGTAGGGGTGTAACCCCGGCATCCTGGCCAAATTTGCCCAGTGGCCTCTGTCCATTATGGCTTCCTAATCATCCTCCTATATATACTAATTGGCTTCATCACTCTGTCTCCTCTCCACCAGTAAGCTGGTGTGTGGTGAGCGTTCTGGCGCAATATGGCTGCCGTCGCATCATCCAGGTGGATGCTGCACATTGGTGGTGGTTGAGGAGATTCCCCCCTTCTATGTAAAGCGCTTTGAGTGTCCAGAAAGGCGCTATATAAATGTAATGAATTATTATTATTATTACATACCATACGTAGGATATGTGGTGACGGATCTAGAGATACACGGGGTTGTGGTGCCCCAGAAGGGAGTAGTGGTGGTGCGAGACGGCTGTCTGGGGTCTCATCGGGCCCTGCTGGGCATGAATGTGATCTCGGAGTGTTGGGAAGAACTGTTCCGGGGCAGACCGACGCGAGCCGCCTTGTCACCGGACGACCAGGAGTGGGATCGGGTCCGGGCTGACTGTCGCCGGGTTTTTCTGGCCGAGCAGCAAGGGGAACGAGAGAGTACTGGGAGAGTAGCCTGTCGCTATGCCTTATCCATTTCTGCTCGAAGTGAGGCCGTGGTCTGGGCCAGGGTGCCCTCTTGGCTCTATAGCCCCCAGGAGTGGGTTTTGGTGGAGCCCTACCTGGATGGCCCCAAAGTGGAAGTTGCTCGAGGGCTGACGTCCGCTAGGAGAGGCCGAGTCTCAGTTAAAGTCCGGAATACAAATTCTTTCCCGATCCGCCTACATCGCCACCAACGCCTAGCCCGAGTTACCTCGGTAAAGCCCCATCAAGTTCGAGAACAAGGGGAAGTGGAATTCAGTCAAGTAAGTCCAACAGTGGTAGAGGTGGCCCTGGCACAAACGGGTCGATCAGAAGGAGGGGCCAGAGGAGGGCTGCCAACACACTTTGAAGGAGAGTCGTTACGGGGAGAGGGATTGGAAGAGGACCAAGTCGAACAGCTCCAACGTTTCTTGGCGAAATGGCAACACTTGTTCTCTACCCATGATGAGGATTATGGCCGTACAGATGCAGTCAAGCACCAGATCCCGACCGGGGAGGCAGCGCCCAGCAGGGAGCGTTATCGACCTGTGCCCCCGACCTTGTACTCGGAGGTCCGCACTCTCCTGAAGGGGATGTTGGATAAGGGTATTATCCGTGAGAGCAGCAGTCCCTGGGCCGCCCCGATAGTACTGGTACGGAAGAAAAATGGTTCTTGGAGGTTCTACGTAGACTACCGGAGGCTGAACCAGGTGATCAAAAGGGATGCTTTTCCACTGCCCCGAGTAGAAGACTCGCTCACTAGCCTCACACAAGCCGCCTGGTACTCGACACTCGACCTGGCCAGCGGATACTGGCAAGTATAGTTGTTTTTGGCGGCCTGTTTTAATTTGAGTTTTAGTCTAGTCTTTGTGTCAAGCTGTCATTTTAGTTTTTATTAGTTTTCGTCACATTCATAATCTTTTTAGTCTAGTCTAGTTTTAGTCGACGAAAAGTCTGAGCATTTTAGTCTAATTTTAGTCTAGTTTTAGTCGACGAAAACTAATGTCTAATTTTAGTCAATGAAAATAGTATTTTAGTCTCTTTTTAGTAATGCAATGCAGTTGTATTTAACCCATTTAATACTCGACTTGGCATTTTTTAAAATATATTTCTGTGTTTATTTGGCCGTTTAGGCGCGCAACCGAAGACAGGCTACTATGCGTGTGCGTGTTGCGCTTGAAGCGCGCGCAGCTTCCTATCCTATCAGTAGAATTCAGTTCTCTTTCGCGACTTATCGGGCTTTTAATATTTATTTTCAATATAAAAAGCACATCCTGCTATTTTCTTTCTCATTCATTCATGTTTTATTATAACATTCAACAGTATGTATCGTAAACTGAGCTGCGACACGTTATAGGACATAATTGTCTCTGCGGCAAAAGTGAAAGTAGACTATTACCAGCGGTTGAAATGTTTCGAAGTGTCTCTTTGCACAGCAAAGCACCCGTTTCAATAAAAGGATATATTAAAGTTTATATAGCCTACTTTTACATTTTCGCCGCTGTTCTAAAAGTTTTTTTTTTGCCATTACCTTAAGCAAGCTGCAGCTGCTCGAATCCCAGTGCAAGGAGACTAAAATTTGTCTCGTTTTGGTCAATGAAAATGAGGAGACATTTTAGCATAGTTTTTATTTTGTAAACCACTTTTAGTCTCCTTTTTATTCGTCAACAATATTGCATTATACATTTAGTTATAGTCATCGTCACATGACCAGCATTTACGTCTCGTCTCGTCTCGTTTTCGTCACGTGATAAAGGTTTGTTGACAACGATATTTAGTCATAATTTTCGTTGACGAAAGCAACACTACTGGCAAGTACAGGTGGACGAGCGGGACAGGGAGAAGACTGCGTTCACTACCCCTTTTGGGTTATATGAGTGGGACCGGATGCCGTTTGGCCTCTGCAACGCCCCAGCCACCTTCCAGCGGCTTATGCAGCGTTGGGTGGCCAACTAATGGAGATCACTCTCGTCTATCTCAACGATGTGATCGTCTATTCTCCGGATTTCGGGTCCCATCTCCAACACCTGGAACAGGTCTTTCTCTCCCTGGAGAGGTACGGGTTGAAGCTCCAGCCGGATAAATGTCAGCTTTTCCGGAAAGAGGTAAAATTCTTGGGTCACATTGTGAGTGCCGAGGGGATCGCTGTCGACCCGGAGAAGGTGGCAGCTGTACAGGGGTTGACTGCCCCTAAGACGGTGCACCAGGTTAGATCCTTCCTGGGCTTCGTTGGATATTACAGGCGATTCATTAAAAGCATGTTAACAATGAACAATCAAGAGATAATAAATCAATTGTACTAAATTTACAGTAAACCAGAAAAAAAGTCCATTATCAATGTTGACATGTTGCTATCTGGGAAATATTGTCATGATGTGTATTTTTCCCACATTTTCCACATGCATGAAGTTCATCACGACTCATAATCAGTTCATATGAGACTATATTAAACACGAGCATCTGAAATGTTCATAATTATTGATTCATTTATTTGAAGCTGCAGGTTTTTCTGTGAATCATGATGATTGATCTGCATATGAAGAACAGAAGCATCATTATGAGAAACTCCACAACATCATCCATGATCAAAGAGGTCAAAGGTCACCTCAGAGGTCACAGCTCATCACATATATTTCTTTAAACAGTGTTATATCAGAAAGCATTTAGTGGAATCTGAATGAGTGAGTGTTGAGAAGAGCTGAGGATCTTCTAATATCAGTGTGTTGAAGTGTTGTTTCTCTCTCTCTGCTGGAGTGTGTGTTCACTCGAGTGGAATAGAGGTTTTTGTACGAGCGTTTCATTAGATTGTGTCACTGTGGTGGACATTCGGTGGAGGAACTAAACTGGTGATCGGTAAGTCTATTTAATTTACTATTTACAAAATATATACAATTTAGATTTTACAGCACAAACAAGAACAACATTTATTAATTATAATGATTATTAGATATTGTTGCAAACTTTACTTGAAGTATTTATATACAGTGAAACTGGAAAAATTAGAATATGGTGCAAAAGTTCATTTATTTCAGTAATTAAGTATTAAAAGGTGAAATTTTTTAAATAGACTCATTACATGCAAAGTGAGATATTTCAAGCCTTTATTTGTTGTTATTTTGATGATTATGGCTTACAGTTTATGAAAACCCCAAATTCAAAATCTCAGACAATTAGAATTGATATGAATTGATATGAATGGATATGAATGGATATGTCATAAGCTGTAAGCCATAATAATAACAACAAATAAAGGCTTGAAATATCTCACTCTGCATGTAATGAGTCTATATAATATATTAGTTTCACCTGTTAAGTTGAATTACTGAAATAAATGAACTTTTGCACCATATTCTAATTTTTCCAGTTCCACCAGTTTAATGCATTATAAAGTTATCAATAATGTAGATAATAAACTCCTATATCTTTTCATAAATAATTGTAACCAAAGTTAAAATGCATTATAACATTAGTAAATTCCTCGTTACATCTTAAAGTAGTTTATCATGAGTTTTAGTGAATTATAATGTTTGGAAGGTGCAACAATGAATAGATAATATTAAACAAAAAATAATATTCTAACCATATTTCCACACTGTGTCTCACTATGAGTTTAATCAGTTTATTACAGGTTTGTTTTTCCTTCATTTATTTCTACACTGAGTTCATATTTAGTTCATCTTTTATTGTAGAAATCATACATGTAAAAAGAGATTTGACATCAGAATGTAAATGTTGCGACTTTCTGTAGTTCAGTCAATGATCCTGAATCTCTTTTGCTCATGTTGTGCTTATAATTCAGTGCTTTATAATACAAACACAATTATACACAATATAGGTATGTTTAGAAATGTTTATTCAGTGTTTAATTCTGTTTTAAATTGAGTTTTTTTTTTAAAGTTAAATATCCAAGTAAAACTTTAAAACTTCTAATATCCAAGTTTACTTTGTTTTGGGATATAAAAACTGTTAGAATTGATTATGTTTATTACAATGTTTAGTTTGATTCATGAGATTTAAATGTATACAGTGATTGTGTAGTGTGTATATTGTATATATATATATATGAGCTGTAGTGATGCTGAAGGACATGAAGGATCAGATGCTGTGGTTTCTCCTGCATTCCTCATGTCTGCTGCTTCAGTCCTGTTGAAATGCTGTGAATGTGCAGTGCAGTGTGTTGTGTGTGTGTGTTTGTGAATGTGTTGTGTTTGTCTCCTGCAGCTGGTCCCACAGTGAAGCCCTCAGTGTCTCTGCTGCAGATCTCTGGAGACTCAGCCGCACTGCTCTGCCTGCTCAGCTCTTACTCTCCACAGGGGGCGCTGGTGAGCTGGACACTGGACGGGTCAGAGGTCACCGAGGGGGTTCTGACCAGCGCAGAGAGCCAGCAGGACGGCCGCTACAGCCGCAGTAGCGTCCTGACCCTCAGCAAAGCACGCTGGGAAGAGGGAGAGCTGTACGTCTGCAGAGTAACACATGATGGAGCTCCTCATGAGGTCTCGTTCCACAAGAGCTCTGAGTGCTGATGTTCCTCTCCTGAAGATGAGCCGTATCTGAGTGTGTGTGTCAGGCAGGATTCACATGAGTCTAGTGCTGCAGCTGTAGTGTGTGTGTGTGTGTGCGTGTGTGTGAGTGTGTGTGTGTGTGTGTGTGTGTGTGTGTGTGTGTGTGTGTGTGTGTGTGTGTGTGTGTGTGTGTGTGTGTGTGTGAGTGTGTGAGTGTGTGCGTGCGTGCGTGCGTGCGTGTGAGTGTGTGTGTTTGTTTTGGGGCATAGAAGGACAGATTTCAAGACATTTCAAAGAGCTATAAGGACCCTCCGGTATAGGAGGACAGTTGGCTGTCCTCATAAAAATAAACCTTATAAAACCTTTTTCTCATCATGTTTTATTACCCAAAAAGTGGTTTTCTCAAAAGTCTTTGTGTACCAAAAACCTGACATATTTTGTATATTTGTGTGTCCGCCACTGCCCCCTATCGGTTGTCGTGGTCCCTGCATGTTGCGACACACAGGCGCGGGAAATTATACACAAACGCGGGAGATTATACACAACGCGCGAAATTAGACACGAATTCAACACTGCGCATGCTCAGTTTGCACAACTCATTTTGATTGGCTGGATAGGAGAGAGCTACGTCTGTCATCAGCTGATTCATTTTCCCGGGAGATCTGGATATGCACGTTGTGGAGAGCAGGTAAGAAATCAATAAAAAAAACGTTTTAATAGGTTCCAATGACAAGTATGGTTATGGTTATGGTTATTGTTATGGTATTTAGCAGACGCTTTTGACTAAAGCAACATACAAATAACGACAATAAAAAGTTAAACTTAACAGTTACGGGTAATGACCGTGACCCAATACCACGCAATCACGGCCTTTGTCAACTTTGACAAATTAAAAAATAATACAAGTTTAATCGATTTGTTTTAAATATCCATGATATAAAGACAGCTTAAAAGCACAATTAATTGTATTGTGCCATCGCAGGCTAGCCTATGTATTTATTTTATCTTATGACAATCGACCTTATGTTTTGATATTTTTTACATGCATTTTATATACAATAGTTTTAATTAGAACTATGTTATAGTTTTCACATATTAGCAGTATTTTAGTCCCTCTTTTCACTGAGATTGTTTCAAATTAGATTTTTTTTTTTCAATCTTATATGTTTCATTCAGATGACCAAGAACATACACATTTTGGAGGATGATCACGTCAATGAAGAAAATATATATATTTTTACAAGAGAGATATTAAAAGAAGGGCTTTGTCCAAAATACAATATAGATAGGGTTACAATGGAAAACTTGGAAGGCCATTACAAATATATTTTTTATGAAATGAATGACACTAACAGGATTGACGTCACAGTAATAGGACTGACAGGATGACATGACACATTCTTCAGTATACACTGCACATATTTGCTTACATAATATTGTACAATTTTACCTTTTTAAATTGCATGATATTGTTTTGCACTCTTATAGTGTTATTGGTGAAACACATTACATTTCTAAGAGATCTAAAGCCCGGTTTCACAGACAGGGTTTAGATTAAGCCATGTTAGGCCTTAGTTCAATTAGGACATTTAAGTAGCTTTTATAAACGTGCCTTAGAAAAATGCATTACTGGTGTGCATCTTGTGACAAAACAATGACACTGACATATTTTAAGATCTGTCAGTGCAAGTTGCTTTCAGTTAAAACAGCTCAGACATGCATTTTAGTCTGGGACTAGGTTAAGCCTTGTCTGTGAAACTGGGGGCTAATGTTCTGTTTGTCTGTGTATGTCCCCTCACAGAACTTCAAATATATTGATATACTGACAGGAAATCTTATTTGAATGTTATGAAAGCATAGAACTCAATGGTATTAATGAGATGAAAAGTAGTGAATTTGTGTTGTTGTTTACATTTTTGTTTTTAATTTCCTTAGCAAATTCTGTCATGCCCCGTAGAACTACTCCCCTTCAGGATGCCACTGATCACATCCTTGCAGGAAGAGACAAGAGTTCAATGTTAGAGATAAGATACATTAATCCAGTGAAAGGTGAGTGGCTTTGACACACTGTGGGCTCGACTGAGGGGTTACACGGCTATGGTTCTTGAGTTGATATTATGACCAGTGGTTTTTAGTCTATGGCTATTAATTGTACAAACATCAATATAAATTAAAGTTGTTAATAGTATTGTAATAATATTTGAGTTAATAGTGGTGGGCCTGTATGTTGCTATTTTCTAAATGTGGCATTGTAGCAATTTATAGGAATAATTCAATTTGATGTGATTATTTGCAGTGCTGAGTTGTATCCAATGTATAGTCTGCTACCCCTGTGTCTCTAATAAGGTTGTGTCTGCAGGTCGTGGTATCTTCACTTTAGCGGTCTTCAACCAAGGAGACTTTGTGGTGGAGTATAGAGGGGAGCTCATTGATGCAGCTGAAGCTGAACATAGACGTACACTGTACCACAATGCATGTTCGATCTTCATGTTTGATTTCATATGGAAGCGGAAGACATGGTGGTAAGTTCAGAATGACTAATATGTTTAGATTTCTAAAGTGAGAAGTGTAGGATTTCTGAAGTAAAGATCTCATGTTGTACTTTAACTTATCAACTGTGCATCGAACAACTAGGCCTATACTTGTATTGGATGTTGGCATTAGTGTAGTTGCTTACAAATTAAAGTACAATTCAAAAGTGTGTCACTATAAACGTCTGTTTAGTGCATGATGTCTGTAAATTTGCAGTATTGATGGAGCACTTGAAGATTCGTCATTTGGCCGACTCGTGAACGATGAACACAAGGCACCAAATTGCAAAATGAAGCTGATCGAAGCAGATGGGAAGCCACATCTCTGCCTTTTTGCACTGAAGGAAATTACGGCAGGAACTGAAATCACGTATGACTATGGGGGGAAAGAGTGGCCCTGGCGTAAAGAGGTTGGTCATTTTGATTTTTTTTTTTCAATGAATTGGTGTCAAGGTTTAAAGCCTATATTTTGACATCTTGATAAAAATGAAATCATCTCTGTCTTAAAAGCTACTGTGTGTTAAGCTGTGTCAGCTTCATGATGCCACAGAGATTACACAATACCTATCGCTTGTTAGTGCCAACAATTATAACCAAAAAAAAAGAAGTCACTGCTTGGTGGTATTCAATCCGGTTTTCAGTTAATCTTGTGAGGTTAATCTTGAACTTGCATGACTCTCCCAGGTGATGCCAGCAAGCTTATCTGTATGTTTTGTCCTGAATGTTTTGTAGATTCCCCCTACTGTTACAAGCACTGCTGCCCAAGAGTCTATTAAAGACCAAACCATGTCATCCACAGTCTTTATTAAAGGTCAGTGAGTGTTTGACTTGATGTTTTATCTAATTGTCAATGGTGTGCTGTAGATGAGTGAGAAACTTTTATGCCACATGTGGCCATGTTTACTGAGATGGTTTACATTAGTGATGGTGGGCATATAAACGTATTGTGTCTATGAAGGATGTGAACCAGTGATAGTGTGGTTGCTTCTAGAGGGATGCACAACACCACCCTGGCCTTCCTCATATTCTCTCCTGTATTCTACAGAGACCAGTGAGAGACCAGAAGTCCAGTCCTGCAATATGACTTCAGGCAGTTCTGCTTGTGAGGTTAGGTTGAATACGTCTGTCTGTTAAAGCAATAAGTCCCTTTGTTTTAAAATGGCTAAGGAAAGTAGTAGTTCACAACGCAAAGCATCACCACGTACACCTGGCATAGTTTTATTGAATGAGGGCACGGCAAAATTTAGTGAATTATTCGTAAATAACAATTCTTCCGCAAAAGTAATTTCCTGTAGCTGAATTGTTGGCAAGTAATTCACAAATGCAGACAGCGTAACCTTTCTAAGGTGTACTAACATAGAACAAAATGCAGCCAGAGATGTGACATTACGGGAATTTTACAAAAGGATCAAATGTGATCCAGCCAATCATATTCAAGGGTCAGACCATTTTAAATTGTTACTCTGCCTTAGTCAGTTCAACTGTACAATAACACAATTGTGTAGTGATGTCCAAGTTCACATGTGCATTTTTCTGTTTAACTTGTTTAGACAGCGCAGTGGTGCAAGCTTCCCTTCTGGCCAACACTCCGTTGCAGAGCTTGGTGACCACGGCCATGACTTGGAACCCAATGTTTTCTCTGCAGACTTATTCAGAGGTGAGTCCCTGCTTGAATGAGCAATGCCTGGTAAGTACTTGGGTCTTGCAAAGTACTGTGCCTTCATGTCCTGTGTTTTCTTCAACAGACACCGCATTGAGAGCAGAGTGTCAGTCATCCAGTCCCACAACAGCAGAGCATGAGGTTAGTTTGAATTCAGCTGTTTATTTCGGGATGTATGAATTTTTAGAAATGAGGTAGTTACGTAAGCAACATATTTATCAATGAATTACAATTATACTGCAGATACAGTCTGAAAATCTTTGTCGGTACAGATAGTCATCTTTAAACATTTTGTTCCCCTGTCTACATCATTTTGAGTGTCATAAACCTAAAGGTTTGAGTGGGGTTCTTTTTTTAGGTGCACTGTGTCAGAGGTCAATTGGACACTTCTACGAAAGAGGGGATAAGTGAAGTTGGAGTCCAGCACCAGGAGGTGTCACCCCCTATGTTCTCAACAGACCTTGCCAGTGGTCAGTTATAGTTTTGAGTAAATATTGGTAACTTTTGGCAATGCATGTCATGTCTGCTAAGGGTTTGTGACATGAAAAACATGTGGCAATATCAGGCCATTTTTAGATGATTTATTTTCTTGTCTTGATGTATATTTTGAGTAGAATTTTGTCTGTCAGGCATGTGAGTTGAGTATGTTATGCCTACATGTAGTTTTATGATTTGAGGAAAGCCAAGCACTGAATCTCCCTGTGTTCCCTTGTACAGAGACCGAATCGAGATCAGGCTGTCAGTCATCCAGAGCCGCGCCAAACGACTCTGCTTGTGAGGTGAGTTTGAATTCATCTGTGTTCTGAAATTGACCAATGGTCAGAAGTACTGTGATGTTCCATGGAACACAATTTTCAGTGTTTTAGTAAACATCTTGCACAGCGGAAACGTCCTCTATTCAGTATGGATGGTCTTTACTAACCTCGGTGTCCCCCCAACACTGGTGTTTTTCTGAGTGTGCCACACACTGGCAGTTCAATAGTGGCAGTCTTAGAGTTTGAGCATGGATGTCATTAAGAGTCCAAAGGACAGTGTCCTTGCATACCTTGAGTTTGTCTGTGTTACAAACACGTGCACAGATTTTTACCCTTTTTTTCACAAAATTACTTTAGTTTCTTAGAATTGTTATTACTTTTCTTGCTTTACTTAAATAGATAGTCCTGGGTTAATCAACCTTTTTCTTTTTAGAAATGTCAGGATAAATCTAAATTTGACTTTGGACACAGGTTCAGAAACTAGATGTGTTGTGTTTTAAATGCCAGATGAAGGTGTCACAGGTCGAGGTGGGCCAAGCCAGACTGCACCCACCCCTAGACCAGGATCACCCTGAGGAGCGTGTCAAAGGAGGAGGCAGGAGACAGGAATAAAAAGAATGACAGGCTTTATTAAATATAAAAACAATTTGAAAATCCTAATCTAAAATTCCTCTTCCTTCCTCTTCCCAGGAATCCAAGGCAAGTGGGGGGTCAGGCTCACTTCCTTCTGGCGCTGGTGCCAACTCGCAGTGGTAGGTACTGAACAGGTGGGTATCGCAGGTGAGTAATTGAGTCAAGCTTACTTCCTTCTGGCGCTGGTGCCAACTCACAGTGGTAGATACTGAACAGGTGGGTATCACAGGTGAGTGGGGGGTCAGGCTTACTTCCTTCTGGCACTGGTGCCAACTCCCAGTGGTAGGTACTAAACAGGTGGGTATCGCAGGTAAGTAAATGAGTCAGGCTTACTTCATTCTGGCTCTGGTGCCAACTCACTGAACAGGTGAGCATCACAGGTGAGTATCGCAGGGGAGTAGGTGGATCAGGGCTCACAGGAGTTGTAAAGGGTGGGCACTTCGCACCATACAGGTGGGTTTCAGGGCTACAGCAGACTCAAGTCGCAAGCGGAGCGGGGCTTTGGCTGGCACAGACAGAATCAACACTTCAAATAGAGGTGAATAGCTCTCACATGGGTGGCAGGAGACAGAGTCAATAGCTGAACAGGGCTTTCACTGGGACAGACAGCATTCAAACTTCAAGCAGAGGTAAACAGTTCTCACGTGTGTTGCAGGGGACAAAGTCACAAGCTGAGCGGGCGTTCACTGGAACAGACGGAGTCAACGCTTCAAATAGAGGTGAACAGCTCTCACGTTGGTGGTAGGAGACAGAGTCATAAGCTGAGCAGGGCTTTCACTGGGGCAGACAGCACACAAACTTCAAGCAGAGGTAAACAGTTCTCACGTGTGTTGCAGGGGACAAAGTCACAAGCTGAGCGACGTTCGCTGGAACAGACGGAATCAACACTTCAAATAGAGGTGAACAGCTCTCACATTGGTGGTAGGAGACAGAGTCATAAGCTGAGCAGGGCTTTCACTGGAGCAGACAGCACACAAACTTCAAGCAGAGGTAAACAGTTCTCACGTGTGTTGCAGGGGACAAAGTCACAAGCTGAGCGACGTTCACTGGAACAGACGGAATCAACACTTCGAATAGACGTGAACAGCTCTCACAGGGGTGGCAGGAGACAAAGTCATAAGCTGAGCAGGGCTCTCACTGGGACAGACAGCATAAACTTCAAGCAGAGGTAAACAGTTCTCACATGTGTTGCAGGGGACAGAGTCACAAGCTGAGCGACGTTCACTGGAACAGACGGAATCAACACTTCGAATAGAGGTGAACAGCTCTCACAGGGGTGGCAGGAGACAAAGTCATAAGCTGAGCAGGGCTCTCACTGGGACAGACAGCATAAACTTCAAGCAGAGGTAAACAGTTCTCACGTGTAGTGTGCACACGGGGGCTTTTCCTTCTGACATCCAACAGGTGACTGCAATCGATCTTGCTAGACTCTTATGATGGACGGTAGACCAGCATAACACATGGGGAGTGCACGGCGATAAAAGGTAAATCTTCCACACACACACGACAGTCCAATTCCAAACATGCAACGTGATGGGAAACGTCAATTTCAGCACTACAAATCCACTCTTCAAGTGCAAAGTAAGGCCAACACTCACCCAGAGGTCTCGATCTGAAGAGCCGATGATAGTCAGAGTTGGGACAGATGCGGTGAATAATTTCCTCACCACTACAAGCGGCTTCACTTCGCTGGTTTCAATGGCCGAGGGGGAGGCTAGAGATCGACAAGGAATCAGTATATTTCACTCAGTGCGATGTATACAACGTGATCCAAGCACTTCAAACCAGTATCCAATTTAGTGTAGAAAACATGCGGTTATGAGATTCAATTTGTCAATCGCTCATCTCACTCTTTCCCAGTCCAGACGACGAATTCCACTCTTCAAAACTGCCCTCGGATCCCACAAGCAGCACTCCTCTTCTTTCACGATGGTCCTTCAGCTGCAACACTCCACAAACATTTCCCAACGGGAGAGAACCACACCAGATCGCCGGGGGAAGACAAAGAAACAACCACACAACGCAGAGGGAGAACACACAGCCTTCTCTTTCTCTTGTGTTTTATCCTCTCCAAACACTGGCGCCACCTCAATCAGGCACTCAAAGTGAAGTCCCCGCACCTGTTGCCAATCTGCCATTTAGTTGTCATGACGACAGACACACACACAAGCCCGGGGACAGTGTTACACTAAAAGTGTCCCGGCGGGAACACTTCTCTGATGGGATTAGTTCCGGGGATTATTTGTCACCCCGTGACATACCCCCCTGCCAAACCGTTCTAGTCCCGAGAACGGTCTCCAGTCACCCAGTCTCCGTACCTGGCTGGAGGCTGACCCCGATTCTCTCGCTGAGAACGTCGTGGTGGGGAGATGGGTGCTTCAGGTCGTGGTCCTAGGCCTAGGCCCCTCGGGATCACTGCCCATCCTACCAGCGGGGGCATCCAAGGCGTCTCGGCCGGTGGGTCCTCTACCACTGGCTTTGGGTAATTCGGGCAAGGGCGGATCAGGTTACGGTGTAACACCCGTTCGGGGCCCGTCTTCCCTTCGGGCCGTAGGGCATATACAGGTTGGTCCGGATGGGGTTGTCGCTGAACGACATATGGCTGGGCCTCCCATCGGTTGCTCAATTTTCCCTTCCCTTGTCGACGATTATCCCGTAGCAGCACCCTCTCCCCGGGCAGTAGCGGGGCTTCTCGGGCCGTCCTATCATACAATCTCTTGTTCTTTACCGCCGCCTGATTAATCCGGCCAGCGACCTGTTCGTATGCGGACTGGAGGCGTCGGTGATGGTTCGCTACCCAGTCGGACAGACTACTTCCCTCTTCTCCCCCAGTGGTTCCCATAAGCATATCCATTGGGAGCCTCACATGTCGGCCGAACATCAGGTAGGTAGGGGCATAACCGGTGGTACTGTGTATGCTATTGTTGTAGGCCTGCATCACGGCTGGGAGCCGATCAGCCCAGTGGCCCTGCTGCTCTTCCTCCAAGGTTCCCAACAAGCCCAGCAAGGTTTGATTGAATCGTTCACACCCCCCGTTCCCTTGAGGATGATAAGGGGTCGTATGGGTCTTCTTACATCCGTACAGTTGGCATAATTCATGAATCACCTTTGACTCGAAGTTGGCCCCTTGGTCCGAATGGAGGATTTCAGGGCATCCGAATGGCTGGATCACGTACTTCCAGAGGGCGTTAGCAGTGGTCAGGGCAGTTTGGTCCATAGTGGGGATGGCCCAAGCATGTTTGGTGAACAGATCGGTGACAACGAGAATATTCTGGATCTGGTCCACCGGCCGTCCCAGGGTGAGGAAGTCCATTGCCACCATATGCAGAGGTGCCCTGGCCTGAATCGGGACCAGCGGTGCCCGTTTCTCCCTCCTGGACTTGAACAAGGTGCAACGTGGGCATCTCTGAAGGTAAGTCCTGGTGGTACCCTCCATCCCAGGCCAGTAGAAATGTCGTCTCAACAACGCCAATGTCCTCTCCTGCCCTTGATGTCCCATCCTAGCATGGTACGCCTCCAGTAACGCCTGCCAACGACCTGCAGGGACCACGATCTGCCAAACCTCCTCTCCTTGGCCGGGGTCCTGGAGCGTCCTACAGAGCACCCCATCCCTCAAGTAAAGCCTTTCCCTCTGTCCCAGCAGGCCTCGCACACTTCGGGTCTGAGTTTGACGTTCCGCCCCCTCGGGCCAGGTCTTCTGTTCCAACCATGTCCGTACCCGCAACACATCTCCATCTTCGCCCTGCCACAGTCTCCATCGTTGTGGGTCCCACCCCCAACACGGAGGGGGGTCCTCAGGCGTCTGCCCTGGGGCCTCTACAACTCCCACCATTAATCCCTCGTCGGACCCCAGTCCTGAGGCCGGTGTATGGCCTGCCGATCCTTCACCCGGTAACCTGGATAGCACGTCAGCGTTGGTGTGCTCTCTCCCTGGCCGGTACTGGATCTGATAGTCAAAGTTGGCCAGTTGCGCCACCCAGCGTTGCTCCACTGCCCCTAGTTTGGCCGTTTGTAGATGCACCAGCGGGTTATTGTCCGTGACAACTCGTACCTTGGCTCCCCACAAGTAATCTTTAAATTTTTCACCCAGCGCCCACTTCATGGCCAGTAGCTCGAGTTTAAAGGAGCTGTAGTTCGAGTCATTCTTCTCTGCGGGGTGTAAGCTCCGGCTTGCATAGGCGATGACTTTCTCCTCTCCTTGTTGTTTCTGCGCCAACACGGCTCCCAACCCCAGTTGACTAGCATCGGTGTACAGGATGAATGGTTGGGTAAAGTCGGCATAGGCCAGTATCGGGGCCTGCAAGAGTTCCTGCTTGAGCTGCTGGAAAGCGGCTTCGCAGGCGGGGTCCCATTGAATGGAAGGGGACCCTCGACCCCGTGCTCGACCCGTGCCTCCCAACAGCTGGTTAATGGGTTTGGCAATTTTGGAGAAGCCCTTAATGAATCCCCTATAGTAGCCCACGAAGCCCAGGAATGACCGAACTTGGCGCACTGTCTGGGGAGCTGTCCACTCTTGCACCGCCCTCACTTTTTCTGGGTCGACGGAGATCCCCGCCGCACTGACCACGTGCCCCAGAAACTTAACCTCCTTTCGGAAGAGCTGACACTTGTCCGGCTGTAACTTCAGCCCATAGCGCTCTAGGGAGCTGAAGACTTGCCCAAGATGTTCCAGATGGGACTTGAAATCGGGAGAGTAAGTGATGATGTCATCCAGATAGACGAGGGTGGTATCCATCACTTGGCTGCCCAAACAACGCTGCATCAGCCGCTGGAATGTGGCTGGAGCGTTGCAGAGGCCGAACGGCATACGGTCCCACTCATAGAGACCGAAAGGGGTGGTAAAGGCCGTCTTCTCCCGGTCACGCTCGTCCATTTGTACCTGCCAATAACCGCTGGCCAAATCGAGGGTGGAGTACCAGGCAGCTTGAGTGAGGCTCGTAAGCGAGTCTTCAACCCGCGGCAACGGGAAAGCATCCTTCTTGGTTACCTGGTTCAACCGGCGGTAATCTACACAAAACCTCCAGGAACCCGTCTTCTTACGGACCAACACTATTGGTGCGGCCCAAGGGCTGCTGCTCTCACGGATAATCCCTCTGTCAAGCATTCCTCGCAACAGGGTACGGACCTCCGTGTACAAGGTCAGGGGGTACAGGTCGGTAGCGCTCTCGGCTCGGTGCAGCGTCCCCAGTGGGAATCTGGTGTTTTACCACATCCGTGCGGCCATAGTCCTCTTCGTGAGTAGAGAACAGGTGTTGCCATCCCCTCAAGAATTCTTGCAGTTGTCCCACTTGTTCTTCCTCCAGCCCGTCACCCCGTAAAGACTCTCCCTTCAAGTGAGCAGGCAATCCTCCTTCTATCTCCTCCACTCCTGGACCGGCCCGCGCTAAAGCCACTTCGACCACTGTAGGACTCACCCGCTTAAAGTTGACTTCGCCCTGCTCACGAACCTGCTGCGGTCTTACTGAGGTCACCCGGGCCAAACATTGGTGATGATACAGGTGGACAAGGAAGGGGTTCGTGTTCCTCACCCTTACTGAGACTCGGCCTCCCTGAACAGTTGCCAGTCCTCGAGCTATCTCCACCTTGGGACCCTCTTTGTGGGGCTCCACCATCACCCACTCTTGCGGATGGTAACGTCGAGGGGGCAGCCTGGCCCAGACTACAGCCTCACTTCGAGCTGGGATAGACAGGGCGTAGCGGCAGGCCACTCTTCCCGTGCTCTCCCGGTCATGCTGTTTTTCAGCCAGACATATCCGGCGGCAATCGGCCCTGATACGGTCCCACTCCTGTCCGGCCGGGGTTACAGCTGTTCGCGCCGGTCTACCTCGGAATAGCTCCTCCCAGCAATCCGAGATGACATTCATCCCAATCAGGGCACGATGGGACCCTAGACACGGGTCTCGGACAACTACCACCCCCTTCTGAGGCACTACAACTCCATGGATCTCCAAATCGGTCACAAGGTATCCTACGTATGGTATGTCCAGTCCATTTGCCCCACGCAGCGTCAACCAGGGAGCATCCACAGGCGATCTACCGTTGGTGCCAAACAGCTCATGGGCCAAACTCTCAGAGAATAAGGTCACTTGGGAGCCTGTATCCAAGAGACAATGTATCTCCTGACCATTAACTTGGGCCACCACCACTGGGCAGCGGCCTATCAAGCGACCCTGAGGGGATGTGGAAGAAGAGGGGTCTAATACGGGGGTCCCGACCACTTGACCCACAGTGGCCGGAGACTCTAAAAACCCCCTTGTGATGCCCGTCGGGCAGAGCATTGGCGAAAGTAATGCCCCGACTCTCCACAGCCATTACAAATGGGCCGCCCATGTTCGTCCCACTGGAATCGGGAGCCCACTGGCCGGGGAGGACGGCGTTCGGAAGGGCGATTCCCGTCGGAGTAAGCCCGTTCCCGAGAGTGAAAAGGTGGCTGCAGGCGCTTCCGACGAAGCTCTTCCATGACAGACTTGGACAACTCGGACATTTGTTCCTGAACATCTCGCCTCAGTTCTTCCCGGAGGGCCTGCTTCCAGTCGGGTGCCGCAATGGCCTAGGGGGATTTGACGACATTGGTAGCCAAACAGCTGGGGGTTTCCACATGCTCCGCCTGGTCGCGCTCAAGAGCCAGGGCTTCTTGCCTCAGCTCTTCGAAAGTCATGTCTGGCCCTCTCCGAAGCTGCACCCGCAGGCTCTGTCGTACGGGACCCTCTCGCAGCCCCAACAGGAATTGATCTCGCAACAACACCTCTCCTTCCCCCAAGCCATGGTCCGGCCTTCCCGTGAGCCTGGAAAACTGCTCCCGCAGTTGCAAGGCGAATGCCCGAACGGATTGTCGGGGACCCTGGCGAGAATTGAAAAACTTCGTCCTCAGAGCAGCTACCGGAGTGGTATCTCCATACTGCCCCGTAAGAAACTCAAAGATAGCCTGGACCGTCGCACGGTTGGCTTCTGGTGCTGCCTGAACTTCTCTTCTCGCCTCCCCCTCCAGAGAGTTCAAAACGAACTGGACCTTCTGCAGAGCACTCAGACCTTGAAGCCCCGCCAGGTATTCCACCTGGGTCTTCCACAGGGACAGACTTACTTCGGACCCCGGGCCTCCGTACCTCGAGGCCCATGGGGCACCCATGAAAATCGGCATGACAGGTTGCCGATCCCCAGGCTCTTCCTCCTCCGCCATCTCAACCTCTGATCGCTCAACTCAAGGTGAATCCTGCCGACTACGCCAAAATATGTCACAGGTCGAGGTGGGCCAAGCCAGACTGCACCCACCCCTAGACCAGGATCACCCTGAGGAGCGTGTCAAAGGAGGAGGCAGGAGACAGGAATAAAAAGAATGACAGGCTTTATTAAATATAAAAACAATTTGAAAATCCTAATCTAAAATTCCTCTTCCTTCCTCTTCCCAGGAATCCAAGGCAAGTGGGGGGTCAGGCTCACTTCCTTCTGGCGCTGGTGCCAACTCGCAGTGGTAGGTACTGAACAGGTGGGTATCGCAGGTGAGTAATTGAGTCAAGCTTACTTCCTTCTGGCGCTGGTGCCAACTCACAGTGGTAGATACTGAACAGGTGGGTATCACAGGTGAGTGGGGGGTCAGGCTTACTTCCTTCTGGCACTGGTGCCAACTCCCAGTGGTAGGTACTAAACAGGTGGGTATCGCAGGTAAGTAAATGAGTCAGGCTTACTTCATTCTGGCTCTGGTGCCAACTCACTGAACAGGTGAGTATCACAGGTGAGTATCGCAGGGGAGTAGGTGGATCAGGGCTCACAGGAGTTGTAAAGGGTGGGCACTTCGCACCATACAGGTGGGTTTCAGGGCTACAGCAGACTCAAGTCGCAAGCGGAGCGGGGCTTTGGCTGGCACAGACAGAATCAACACTTCAAATAGAGGTGAATAGCTCTCACATGGGTGGCAGGAGACAGAGTCAATAGCTGAACAGGGCTTTCACTGGGACAGACAGCATTCAAACTTCAAGCAGAGGTAAACAGTTCTCACGTGTGTTGCAGGGGACAAAGTCACAAGCTGAGCGGGCGTTCACTGGAACAGACGGAGTCAACGCTTCAAATAGAGGTGAACAGCTCTCACGTTGGTGGTAGGAGACAGAGTCATAAGCTGAGCAGGGCTTTCACTGGGGCAGACAGCACACAAACTTCAAGCAGAGGTAAACAGTTCTCACGTGTGTTGCAGGGGACAAAGTCACAAGCTGAGCGACGTTCGCTGGAACAGACGGAATCAACACTTCAAATAGAGGTGAACAGCTCTCACATTGGTGGTAGGAGACAGAGTCATAAGCTGAGCAGGGCTTTCACTGGAGCAGACAGCACACAAACTTCAAGCAGAGGTAAACAGTTCTCACGTGTGTTGCAGGGGACAGAGTCACAAGCTGAGCGACGTTCACTGGAACAGACGGAATCAACACTTCGAATAGAGGTGAACAGCTCTCACAGGGGTGGCAGGAGACAAAGTCATAAGCTGAGCAGGGCTCTCACTGGGACAGACAGCATAAACTTCAAGCAGAGGTAAACAGTTCTCACGTGTAGTGTGCACACGGGGGCTTTTCCTTCTGACATCCAACAGGTGACTGCAATCGATCTTGCTAGACTCTTATGATGGACGGTAGACCAGCATAACACATGGGGAGTGCACGGCGATAAAAGGTAAATCTTCCACACACACACGACAGTCCAATTCCAAACATGCAACGTGATGGGAAACGTCAATTTCAGCACTACAAATCCACTCTTCAAGTGCAAAGTAAGGCCAACACTCACCCAGAGGTCTCGATCTGAAGAGCCGATGATAGTCAGAGTTGGGACAGATGCGGTGAATAATTTCCTCACCACTACAAGCGGCTTCACTTCGCTGGTTTCAATGGCCGAGGGGGAGGCTAGAGATCGACAAGGAATCAGTATATTTCACTCAGTGCGATGTATACAACGTGATCCAAGCACTTCAAACCAGTATCCAATTTAGTGTAGAAAACATGCGGTTATGAGATTCAATTTGTCAATCGCTCATCTCACTCTTTCCCAGTCCAGACGACGAATTCCACTCTTCAAAACTGCCCTCGGATCCCACAAGCAGCACTCCTCTTCTTTCACGATGGTCCTTCAGCTGCAACACTCCACAAACATTTCCCAACGGGAGAGAACCACACCAGATCGCCGGGGGAAGACAAAGAAACAACCACACAACGCAGAGGGAGAACACACAGCCTTCTCTTTCTCTTGTGTTTTATCCTCTCCAAACACTGGCGCCACCTCAATAAGGCACTCAAAGTGAAGTCCCCGCACCTGTTGCCAATCTGCCATTTAGTTGTCATGACGACAGACACACACACAAGCCCGGGGACAGTGTTACACTAAAAGTGTCCCGGCGGGAACACTTCTCTGATGGGATTAGTTCCGGGGATTATTTGTCACCCCGTGACAAAGGTTTACGTCATTATCAATAGGAATTGTCTTCTTTGCCATCATCACAAGAGTTCCAAGTAGAAGCATATATTTCTCTTTTGTGTGTGTGATGAGTGACGCCCCAACAGTTAGCCAAGCTAAACACAAGTCACAGGAATTTAATAGATATGCTTCGCTATTATATCTCAAAAGTAACTTCTTTCCCCCCTTTTCATCTCTCCTGGTGGATTTGTAGAAAAGGTTGTGTGAAAGTTAAACAGCTTTTTTTTCAGTTTTTTTTTTTTATTCATTTGTGTTTTATAATTTGTGTGTAAAGGTTTTATATTTATTTCATGTTTTAATTTATTTTCACAGTGTAAGATCCACAAGCTGGTTTTTGAATTGGTGAGAATTGACAAATGCTGGATATGCCATTCTCCTTTGACATCTATCAGATGGCACGGTGTAAGATGCAAACGTAAGTGTGTTATTAATTTTCTCTTAATTAATGCATTTCTCAGTATACTTTAAGTAGTTTAATTTCATGCCATGGGTCAGTTCCAGACTCGCACCTATAAAGCATAAAAACATGTTGATTGAATGTTTTATCAGTTCAAACCATTGCGGTAGAAAACACTGGAGTGGCAGATACTATGACATACCAGGCAAGTGAGTTTGCAAGCTGTAGCACATGGCAGAGAACAGAGAGTATGCCTGCAGACTAGTCGCCTTTTGGCAAAATTTACCGTTTTGGAATCAAAATAGTAAAAATTTATGTGAAGTGAAGGAGTTTTTTTATTGAGGGGTCGGCGAGTCGGACACAAATCTGTCGCGCAGGGTTTCCCTATCCCTGGAGACTTTCGCCTTTGGATGTTGAACAAGTCCTTAATTTGTTTGCTATTATCATTTATATTATTAGGCTATCTATATTATCCTATTGCTCTTTGTTGATTAGACTTCGGCCTAAGTTAGGCTACAACCTTGCAAATGTTTAGCTCTTTCATCCGGTTCACTGCAGCTCGGCTAAATGCGTCTTTCATGGACTTCATTCATTTCCGTGACTCCGAAATAAAATTACAACTTATAGATGAGTTCTTTGCAATGTTAACCCCCTGGGGTCTGAGGGGTTTTTGGGGCCCTTGAGAGGTTTTGACATGCCCTGACATTTGTGCTTATTTCAGCTACTTACAACATACCTTTGGCCAACTCATAATTCTGCTGTATTCAGCACAAACTCTGCTACAATAATATGTGAGCAAAATGGAAGTTACATGTTTGCATTTTATAGAAAAAAAATATTATGCGTGGTTAGTAAGTTTTGGGAAAAAATGTGTCACTGCAATGAGCTCATATAACTCATACTGAATAGTTTGGCACAAGACTTTTGAGTTACCATTCTTGTAGGCTAGAATGTTTACTACAAAATGATGTGAAAATCATTCTGATCACTCTTTGACAAAACAACAATATAATGATTTAAACTTTGCAAGTCAGTTTTTGTGCCAGTACTGCTTTATGCGTAGGGGTGTTGATGGCCATGAATATGAATGAGGGGAGACAATAGACACTCCCCCCAATGGCTAATGCCCCCATCACGGTGCTGTGAGGCAGAGAGGAGAATCTGAGAATGAGAGGACATTCAAAGGTTTTGTTTTTTAATCTGTTTTTATTGTAATTCCTCTATGTGGAGGAACTAAATGTTGTGCCTCACAAGACCACAGTGCTACCGTACATATATAAACATATAGTACCAGTCAAACGTTTGGACACATTACCATTTTTAATATTTTTAATATTTTTGGAAGATGGCTGCATTTATTTGATCAAAAATACAGAAACAACAGTAATATTGTGAAATATTATTACAATTTAAAATAATGATTTTCTATTTTATTAATACTTTAAAATATAATTTATTTCTTTGATCAAAGCTGAATTTTCAGCATCCTTACTCCAATCTTCCGTGTCACATGATCCTTCAGAAATCATTCTAATATCATGATCTGATAATCAGGTATTATCAATGTTGGAAACCGTTGTGGTGCTTAATATTTTTTTATAACCTGTGATATTTTTTTTCAGGATTCACTGATTAAAAAGAAAAGCATTTATTCAAAATAGAAATCTTTCCTAACAATATAACTTAACATCCTTTAAAAAAAAGAAAGAAAGGTAGTGTATACTGTTACAAACAGACTCATGGGCGAATGTGAGTAAACAGAGGTCACTTGCGGTCCAGTTTCCCGGGCAGGAATCACGCAGTCTGTGCAACCATGTCAACATCAGTCTCGGTTTTCCATGACAGGGTGGACTTGGACCTGTTGCTTGTTTGCCATGGCTCTCTTCGGGACCGGTGCTTGGACATGTTCATTGTCACATCTGTTGATAACACAATCAAAGAAACTGTATTATTATCGCTATCAATCACTATGTCCATGGATTAAGAAAAAGACAACCGATTTTGTAATTTCACACAAGAATAGGTAGGCCCTACTTGTATATTATGACGAGTATATTATGTATATTGTAAACACAATTACATTTCATCAGTAAAATATTACGTCTGTGCACTTACCATCATTCTCGATTGAGAACTGAACGACACCTGCGTGCGCCTCTGCTGGAGAAGGAGAGTGTGATGCAAACACATTCCTAAAAAAATAAAAACAACTGTGTTAGCATACATTATCCAAAGATGGGCGATTAATGGGTATGGACGCACAATGCATGTAGTCTATATATCTGTTAATGGGCCATAGGACGGAGAAATATCTATTTATGGGCCATATGCATCACTGCGAGCTGTTGATGGCCATTATCTGCGCACGCACTTACAGCATTTCAAACATTTACACCTGCATTCACAATCATCTGTAGCAATATTTTAGCGTGTGTCATAGGCTAACCAAAACCGAAAATTTATATATATAAATATAATGTCTAGTATTTAGACAGTATCACATTTTACCGGAGGCTGAAATATATTTGCACGAAATCATATTTACACCTAAGCAGATATTCGCAAAAGTCAGTATTTTTAGCATGACAATCAGTGTCATAAGCTAATCAAAACGGATTGAAATATAATACAAATATGTTTAGAGAGTAACGTTAATATCACATTGAAACACGACCATATACGAATGTTAGGGATATTGTAAGGCAATCTTTCCTGTAAGATGTCAAAAGCTAACCAAAACTAAGCAAAATATAGTCTGAAAATTCACATGAGTTCTATATAATCAGAAAAATAATTATATAAACACTAAACAACTTACTCGAACTTGTATCTTCTGTGGGATCAATTCGCTCTTGAAAATGCAGCCGTTCTCCGTCTGAGATGCAACCGTTTCTCTGAGGAAAAGGTGAATTCTTCCTCGCTGTCCATAATCATCTGGAGGACGACTTTACCGGAGAAGCGTGCCATCCTCAAAACGCGATGAACTATCCGTGAATCTGACGAGAAACTGCGTGTTTCATGGCATTGATCGGAGGGCGTGTGCGAGGCGTATAGATCACCTCAACTATTAGCATGTGAATATAGATCACCTCAACTATTAGCATGTGAATATAGATCACCTCAACTATTAGCATGTGAATATAGATCACCTCAACTATTAGCATGTGAATAGCGCCGGGGGGCGTGGCGGCATCAGCTCATTAAAAATAATGAAGAGAGAACGAAAAACTGCGCCTCTCCTTGGTTTCAAACGGATTACATAAACTAAGAATATGTGTTTTTTAATATAAATGACTTAATTTAAAAGAAGAGAATTCTAGCTTCATAAAGACAAATGTCTCGTTCCTGAGTGACAAGTATTCGCTGAGTTACAGTTCATTTTCGGACGCGTTTCAGAATGGACTTCCCTGACAGAGAGAAGGCAGAACTCGCATCATGTTTATTTTTCTTTATTTGGCGAAAGACACAACACTTTGTTTTTATTGTGAGTATACACAAAAAAAATAGAAACTTAACTGGATCGAATGATGTAAAACACTTAAATGTAAGATCAAAACCAACAAAGTATTTTGAATCTCTTTTGCACTGATAAGAAAAAAAGCGAGCAGATCACGCCGGCGTGATTGCCGACCCCAGGGGGTTAACCAAATCACACAATAAGTGAAACACCACTGTTTGAATTGTTGTATAGACTAATTTCAACAAGTCCATATTTGCGACGTTAGCAATGCAAAAACTGCAGTTCTTGGTTTGATGCTCTACGTGAACATAGGGCAATGTTTGTGCTACTTCGTCAGCATTTTTAAAGATTAGCTTGGCTGAAAAGCATAATGCACAAATGTTTCATTATGTCTAAGTGAATATCAGCACAAACAAAATGCCCTCAAGTCCGTGGTGCGCTCAGGTCATTGCTGAAGTCATTCTGTAATTACGCATATGCTCACCAACTTCGAAGATGATGTTAAACCCTTCGAGCAGTAACTTTCAAACTTGCAGATTTATTAGAATGTCTATGTACTCAAAGTGTCTGTCCAATAAGCATTTCCAAGTGTGTGTTTTTTCTAACTTTGTCTAACTTCATGCCTTCCAGTAAGTCACTGGGCCTATCTTTACGCATCTGAGTTGAGAATAGATCGAGTGGGCTTTTTGAGTGGACTTCAAATTTAGTTTGGCTAATTGAGATGATAAAATTACTGTATATAAAGGTCATGATGAACTAAAAACTTTAGACCTAATAAATCCAGACTTCATTCAATGGATCCACCAAGCAATTGGCAATTCAAATGCTTGTAGGTGTCTCCATACCTTTCCAATTACTTTCCTTTATCTCTCACAAACCTTAATTAATGTAGGTTAAACATTTCAGCATTTCTGTTCCACATTAGACCATTCTGCCAAAAGTCTTTGGGCCAAGGATGCATTCTGAAACACAACCTATATGGCCTCACACCTTGCACATTAAAAAATAATCAGTGTTTGGTCAGGTCAGGCTACTAATGTGTCTGTTTTTACAATAACAGTTTTATAATCATAATCTCAGATCTATATATAAGCCTCATTCATTAATTTTGTTTTTATCTGTCTGGAAATCCCAAAAAATTCTGCTTTTCATTCTGAACTCACTTTATGCTTAGTTTTCAGTTCACTTTATGCATATTTAGTGGTGTTAGTGAATTTAATGTGTAATGTGTGGGATCACTACATACTTTTTAACTTTGACTTTGAATGGGTAATGTAAATGCTCTGCCACTCCAGTGAATTCTACCTTAATGGTTGAAACCTGTGTACTTTTTTTCTACCGGTAAATGGAAAGTTTTAGCCATCACTCAAACTGTGCATTTTTACTGAACAGTTAATTTTATTATCATTTCTTGATTTTGTATGTTTCATAAGTGTGAAGATATTTGCATTTAATAAGAAAATGAGTATGTAATTGGTGAATATTGGAAACAGTCAATTGTTGTCTAACGCTGTGGTTTGCCTAATTTTGTCTGTGAAGAATGCTGTGGTGTGTGGCATAAAATCTGCCTCCAGAAATCCTCAGAAGACTGGGATATATCAGATGTAAGTGTACATTGAAGTATAAAATGCATAATATCAATATGATGGCTCTTATCAGTTTGTTTTTGACATCCATCCTTCCCAAGTGAATTTCTGTTATTTAAAGTATGCTGTATTTAATTAATTAATTAATTAATTAATTAAATGTACTTTGCAGGATGATGTCTCATCTGATGACGAGTACATCCCAGACTCTGTATCAGATTCAGAAAGCTCAGGGACAGAGTTGAGTGTTGAGTTGCCTGAACCATCGAAAAAGTCCCATACCACTAATATGCCTGATTTAGGCATTACTTTTGCTGAACAAGAACAGACCATAGATATACAGGACAACTCAGAAGATATCTGTAAGAATATCCTGATGGATCTAGAAACTACTGGTGATCTCCAAAGTGACCCCGAACCAGAACCAGAAAGCTCAGAGTCATACCTGCAGATAACAAAAGATGCGAGTAATGAAAAGGGTACTGTGGATATTCTTGGCCAAAGTAAATCCCCAACCAAATCAGGAAAAATCCTTAAAAGCCAAGTCAATTATTGTTTTGTATGTGGAAAACCTCAAACAAAACTTGCACGTCATCTCGAGAGGCATGTAAATGAAAATGCTGAAATCGCACAGGCACTCCAGTTCCCCTTCAGGAACTCTCGCTGCGAGACTCGCAGTGGGAACGCCCCTCAGCGTGACGCGTCTGAAGTATGAATGAAATCCGTCAATGAAAAGATGGAGCGTCATAGCGAGTGACGTCACCGACCAGGAAGCTATAAATAACCCCGAATCCACAAGCCGCTAGCTTTTTGTTCTTCAGCAGCTATCGAGTGTGTTTGAAATCTGTGTGTGTGAAAAATTGTGTTTGACTGTTGTAGGCAGGAGTTTTTCACTATATATCTCTATATATAAAAAAACTAACGAGTGTCAATATGACGAGCGAAAAGCAGCAGTATAGAAAGTGTGTTCCCCCCTGTACTCGTTACATCACGGGTGGGGATTCACACCAGCTATGCGTTGCCTGTCTCGGGGTGCAGCATGCCCAGTCAGCTCTCGAGGGAGCTGACTGTGAGCATTGTGAGCGCTTCCCATCCAGAACTCTGCGCTCGCGGCGCTCGCTCTTCGAGGAGGGTGGGTGGCTGCGAGCTCCCCAGGGCTCGGGTCCCGCTTCAGCTGAGGCTGATCGGAGACGCATGTCCTGGGGTTCGCAGATGGATCTCACCGGCGATGTTGAGACGGGCCCCGCCCTATCTCAGCATTCTCCGGCGGGATCCAGTGCTTCATACCCGGCTCTGGAAGCGCGTGCTGAGGCCGCTACTTCTGCCCGGGTCGAGGCACGGGATGATGATGTGGAACTTAGATTATCCAGTTCTGAGGAGCTGGATGTCGAAAGTTTCACATCAGGAGACTCGTCACACATAAATGCAGATGATGAGCTGATGGATGTTTTGTCTCGTGCTGTGGAAAGACTCAGTATTGAATGGCCAGCTGATAGGCAGGAGTCTAGTGATAAAAAAAGCAAATTATACGATAGATTTCTGCCTCCACGTCCACAGCTTTCTCGCCGGTGTTTGCCGTTTTTCCCTGATTTGCACACTGAGGTGTCTAAATCATGGGTCAGTCCAGTTTCAAGCAGAATTCACACGAATAAATCGAATGCTTATTCTAACATATTTGGAGCGAAAGCTTCAGGGTATGTGTCAATGCCGAAGGCGGAGGAGACGCTGGCTTGCTATCTCTCTCCGGCTTCGGCGTCTTCACTTAAAACACCGGCCCTTCCCTCTAAACCACTGAAAAGTACATCTGTGTTGGTAGGGAAAGCTTATTCGGCGGCGGGGCAGGCGGCTGCATGTTTACACACTATGGCCATTATGCAGGCTTATCAGGCCGACCTGCTCAAAGATGCTTGTGAAGGGGGGGAAATTTCTGCTAATACTGTTAATGAATTAAGGCAGACTGCTGATCTTGCTCTTCGGGCCACTAGGGAGACCGCCAAATCTGTCGGCAGGTCTATGGCAGCTCTGGTGGCCACGGAGAGGCATTTATGGTTATGTCAAACATCTATGAAAGAAAAAGATAAGAATCTTCTTCTTAATGCTCCCGTCTCGCCTGTGGGTCTCTTCGGTGACGCTCTTCATTCTGTCGCTGAGAAATTCCAGGAGGAGAAAAAACAGACGGATGCTTTTCAGAAATTTATTCCCCTAAAAGTTCGTATTACTGGGCCTGCTGAGCGAGGGCAGACCCAGCCGCCGAATACATCTGCTAAAAGAACACAACAGAAACGGAGCGTCGCGTCTCGTGCCCCCCCGCAGAGAAACTGGAGGGACGAGACAAGGCGCTCTCCGGCGCGACCTTCTCGTGGCAGGGCTGATCTGAGGACAGTCATTGTCGCCAAGAAGGCCGCGTCGAAGAGGTCCTGACGCGATCTGCGCCAGGGCTCTGAGGGTGGTCCCCGCCGAGAGAAACTCGTGTTCACCTCCTATAATGGTGCCCTGTCTCTCTCGGCTCCCTCAGGGGCCTGCTCTACCAACCCTGCCAAACCAGGGCGTAGAACGGCCCAGCGAGTGTTTTCCCGAGGGACGCTCGCCGCCTCCAAGGAGGGCTCTAGTGTGCTCAGACCAGCTGCTCCCTGCCGGTGCGCCGTTACAGGGCGCTGTGTCTGTCACGCCGAATATTCAACCAGAGGCCAGCCCCGAGGGGCTGGTTCCCTTAGTAGAATTTTTGGTAGAGTGGAGAAACCTTCAAAATGTGTCTCGTTGGGTCCTGCGCACGATCGAGAGAGGTTACACCATACAATTCAGGTCTCGTCCACCTCGATTCAGAGGGGTCCTTCCCACTGTGGTGGGCCCCGAGCAGGCTCTGGTAATGGAACAGGAGGTTATGACTCTTCTGCAAAAAGGAGCTATAGAGCGGGTTCCTCCTCCCAGCAGGGAGTCAGGCTATTACAGCCGTTACTTCATTGTTCCAAAGAAGGACGGGGGGTTGCGTCCGATTTTAGATCTGCGTATTTTAAATCGCACTGTAGGGAAACTCAAGTTCAGAATGCTTACTCTCAAACAGATTGTGTCACAAATCAGGTCCGAGGACTGGTTTGTCACAATAGATCTAAAGGATGCCTACTTCCACATATCGATCCTTCCTCAACATCGGAAGTTCCTGAGGTTTGCGTTTGGGGGCCAAGCGTACCAATATCGGGTTCTTCCGTTCGGCCTAGCACTGTCCCCCCGAACTTTTACCAAATGTATGGATGCGGCGATAGCCCCGCTGAGGCTTCAGGGCATCCGCATCCTGAATTACATAGACGACTGGCTAATCCTAGCCCAGTCGGAACAGCAAGCGGTTCGGCATCGAGATGTCGTTCTCGCTTATATCAAGAAGTTGGGGTTGAGACTGAACGCCAAGAAGAGTGTACTTTCTCCATTACAGAGAACCACTTTTCTCGGTGTAGTGTGGGATTCGACGACGATGCAGGCACGTTTGTCACCTGCTCGTGTTGCTTCGATTCTCGCCGCAGTCAAACAGATCAAGCTAGGCCAGCTTATCACTGTAAAGCAGTTCCAGAGACTGTTAGGTCTCATGGCAGCAGCGTCCAACGTGATTCCTTTTGGCCTGCTGCACATGAGGCCGCTGCAGTGGTGGCTCAGAACCAGGGGATTCTCCCCGAGGGGAAATCCGCTCCGCACGATCTTGAGTTCGCGATTCGTGTGGAACGATCCTTGGTTTCTGTCCCAAGGTCCTGTGCTGGGAGCTTCTTGTCGTCGCGTTCTGCTAACGACAGATGCCTCTCTCACGGGTTGGGGGGCGATCATGAGTGGTCACCCAGCTCAGGGTCTGTGGCAGGACCATCATCTTCAATGGCACATAAACTGCCTAGAAATGTTGGCGGTGTTTCAGGCTCTGAAACACTTCCTCCCAGACCTAAGGGGCCACCATGTTCTTGTCAGGACAGACAACACATCGGTGGTCTCTTATATCAACCATCAGGGGGGTCTGCGCTCGCGGCCTCTATGCAAACTAGCCAGTCAGATCCTTCTATGGTCCCAGGGTAAACTTCTGTCTCTGAGAGCGATTTATCTCCCGGGGTATCTAAATCGAGGGGCAGACATCCTGTCGAGGCAGGGGCCGAGGCCCGGGGAATGGAGACTTCACCCCGAGGTGGTGGAGCTCCTTTGGGAGCACTTTGGTCGTGCCGAGGTAGACCTCTTTGCATCCCGAGAGACATCACACTGTCATCTGTGGTTCTCTCTCAGTCATCCAGCCCCACTGGGGTTGGATGCTATGGTACAGACGTGGCCGAGGTCTCGTCTGTACGCCTTTCCCCCGATTGCTCTGCTCCCAGGAGTTCTGGAGAGGGTCCGCCGGGACGGAGTCAAGCTACTCCTGATAGCCCCGTTCTGGCCGGCCCGAGTATGGTTCTCGGACCTTGTGTCCCTTCTCGACGGCTCTCCCCTGGAGATACCGGTCAGGAGGGACCTATTGTCCCAGGCGAGCGGGTCCATCTTACACCCTCGCCCAGAACTGTGGAGGCTATGGGCTTGGCCTCTGAGGGGGCCCAGCTCGTAGATCTTGGTCTCTCGACTGAGGTCGTTGAGACCATCCTTCAGTCCAGAGCTCCCGCCACTAGGAGACTTTATGCCACGAGGTGGAAACTTTTCACCTCCTGGTGTAGAGAGCGCCAGCAGGACCCAGTTAACTGCCCGGTTGGTACAGTGCTGGAGTTCCTGCAGGACCGTCTCTCTACAGGGTTATCCCACTCCACACTGAAGGTGTACGTGGCGGCCTTAGCTGCTTACCACGCCCCTTCGAGTGGAGGTTCTCTCGGGAGACACCCACTGATATCTCGTTTCCTCCGTGGCACCTTGAGGCTGAGGCCAGCAGTACGCACGAGGGTACCATCCTGGGACTTGGCCATCGTTCTAGAAGGCCTTTCCCTGGCTCCTTTCGAGCCCCTAGAAGAAGTATCTGAAAAGTTTCTCACTCTTAAGACTATTTTCTTGCTGGCTATCTCATCTCTAAAGAGGATAGGAGATATCCAGGCACTGTCAGTGGCTCCCTCGTGCTTGGAATTCTCGCCTGGTATGGCTAAGGTTTTCCTCTACCCTAGGCCAGGCTATGTTCCCAAGGTCCCAACTATGTCTGCTAGACCTGTTATACTGCAGGCTTTTTGTCCTCCTCCCTTTCTGACGTCAGACCAGGAGAAGCTTAATCTTTTGTGCCCAGTTAGGGCCCTAGACACTTATGTCCACAGAGCTGCCCTGTGGAGGAAGTCTGAACAACTGTTTGTTTGCTTTGGGTCCCCTGATATGGGGGCTCCCGCTTCTAAGCAGAGGATGAGCAAGTGGGTGGTCGAGGCCATCACACTTGCTTATGAGTCGGCCGGTCAGCCTTCCCCTTTGGTTGTACGGGCCCACTCTACTAGGAGTATGGCTGCTTCTAAGGCTCTCCTTTCTGGAGTTTCTCTTCAGGACGTTTGTGATGCGGCAGGCTGGTCCTCACCGCATACTTTCGTCAGGTTTTATAGTCTTGATTTTAGCTCCACTCCTGGGGCTCAGATTCTATCGTCAGTTTGTGCTCCCTAATGCACACACTACGGGTATTTGCTCGTATGGAGACGTGGGTATTGCGTTCCCACTGCGAGTCTCGCAGCGAGAGTTCCTGAAGGGGAACGTTCTGGGTTACGCATGTAACCCTAGTTCCCCGAGGGAACGAACGCTGCGAGTTCCTGCCATACTCCCTGCATCCCCCGGATCGCTGCTTCAGAACTTTAGAAGCTAGCGGCTTGTGGATTCGGGGTTATTTATAGCTTCCTGGTCGGTGACGTCACTCGCTATGACGCTCCATCTTTTCATTGACGGATTTCATTCATACTTCAGACGCGTCACGCTGAGGGGCGTTCCCACTGCGAGTCTCGCAGCGTTCGTTCCCTCGGGGAACTAGGGTTACATGCGTAACCCAGAACGTTCTCCAAAACATCAAAGGACAGAAAGGTTCTTCTAGAGAAATTCCGAAACCTTGGCAACTTCAAGCATAACTCAATTGTTAAAACCACAGGGTCAGGCTGTCTTAACCCTCTGGGGTCTAAGGTGTTTTTGGGGTCCTTGAGATGTTTTGACATGACCTGATATTTGTATTTTTTTCAGTTGCTTATAAACATATTAATGGCAAAGGTGTAATTACACTCTATTTAGCAAG
>NC_136900.1:1374911-1427411 GCF_949152265.1 Phoxinus phoxinus | reverse complement strand
TAAAGCACTCCCTGTTTACTTTCTTTATTTTACAAAAGCACAATGTTTTATTTCGATTGTAAGTGGACACATAAAAAAGTAGACATTTAACAGCTTATTTTTTCATATTTCTTAAGTCTGTATGACCAAAACCGACGGAGTATTTTAGGTCTATTTTGCTGCTATGTAAAAAAAAAACGAGCAAAACGCGCCCGCGCGTTTGCCGACCTCAGGGGGTTAAAGTGAAACGGAGTTCCAAAGAGAGCAGCAGGCCGGAGACGTATGATTACTGCTTGTACTGTAAGGGTATGTTATCCAGAAAATAACTTTCTCGACATATGAAAAGATGTGCTCTAAGACCCGAGAATAATGTTGAAGATGGACCTGAGTTGAGAGAGAGTCATTGGTATAGCATCTGCTCAATCTACAATGTCCCAGCCAATTTCAAGTGAACTTTGGTCAGTGCTGGGCAAAATGCACAAGGATGACGTGTCCACTGCAATAAGGAATGATCATTATCTCCTGCAGTTTGCCCAGTCCCTCTTTAATAAGCATGGGAGTGACAGATCAAAGCATGAGTATATAAGACAGAAAGTAAGGGAACTTGGGAGATTACTTGTGACTTTGCGCCACACAACTAGAATCCATAACTTCCGTTACTATCTCTAACGATAGCCCGCTAGCATTGCACGCGTGGCCTCGCCTATCGACCGTATTATTTACACTCGAATCACTGAAATCGCTCTGTTTGTGTTTGAAGTTTGTGTCTGTGTTCGAACCGCTTTGGTTGTGTTTGGAGTTTGTGTTTCGAATCGCTTAACTGTTAGTTTGTGAGCATGTGAACATATCTCCGATACTAACGTTACTCTCTATAAAAAACAATCGGATTGCTTTGATATCGCTGGTTATATCCAACTTTCCGAACTTCCGTTACTATCTCTAACGTTAAGTTAGCCCGCTAGCATTTGCACACGTGGTCTCGCCTATCGACCGTCTTATTTACACTCGAATCACTGGAAGGATACGGGTTCTATCCATGATTTCAGTCCTAAATTAGTAGTGATATTGGTAGCATCACTGCTAATTTATTGTTCATCTGTCATAATGGCGAATACATCGGATGTGTGTCTACCTCTGAGTGCAGGTGAGGACACGTTTGAGCTGCATTCGGTGCGGTTGGAGCTGGAGTCCGTGGAGAAGCAGATCCGTGATCTGCTGGGGAGGCAGGCCGAGCTGCGAGACCGACGATCAGCGCTTGAAGCATCACGCGCCGATGCTCACAAGTCAGTGGTTAGTAACTTTTCGACTCCGGCCTCCTCTACTCCGTGTATTTCTCTGCACAGGACCCGAGCACCCCTGGTTTCGTTTACCCCGACACCGACACAGCACCATGGACCCTGGATGATGCCACAGCGGAAGACACGAGCCAGGACCAGAGCAAGGACCTCTCCGCCCCTCCCGGTCTTCGAGATCTCCACCCGGAACCGCTTCTCCCCTCTTCGCGAGACGGAACGCGACGACGCTGTGATCATCGGCAGTTCCATGGTCCGGCATGTCCGCGCTACCTCAGGTAAAGGTATGGTGCGCACTCACTGCTTTCCTGGTGCTCGTGTTCTCGATGTCGCTGCGCAGGTTCCCGAGATCCTGAACGGTGACGAGCGCGTCGGAGCTGTCGTGCTGCACGCGGGGGTGAACGACATCAGGCTGTGGCAGACGGAGGTTCTGAAGAGGGACTACAGGAGCCTGATCGAGACGGTACGCAGAACATCGCCTGAAGCAAAGATCGTCGTGTCTGGACCGCTTCCCACGTACCGACAAGGACAAGAAAGGTTCAGTAGATTGTTTGCACTAAATGAATGGTTGATGTCATGGTGTAATGAACAGAGACTGCTCTTTGTAAATAATTGGAATCTGTTTTGGGAGCGACCTAGGCTCTACCGTGCTGATGGCCTGCACCCCAGCAGAATCGGAGCGGCTGTTCTGTCGGACAACATCTCCAAGACGTTACACACCATATGACTAGTAAGTCAAAGTCCAAATCACATTCTTTGCTGTCCCAAATTAATTGATATAAGTACCAGTGTAGAACACTATATAGAAACTGTGTCTATTCCTCGTTTAGTGAGGCCAAACAATAAATCTACTGCAGGATCTAAGAAAAATCTAATTGTGATTGAACCAGAAAATCTCAATATTGGTGAACAAAAACAATTTCTAAAGCTAGGTCTTCTAAACATTAGATCGCTTACACCTAAGGCGGTTATTGTAAATGAAATGGTCACTGATAATAGCTTTGATGTACTCTGCCTTACTGAAACCTGGCTTAAACCAAATGATTATTTCGGTCTTAATGAGTCCACTCCACCAGGATATGGTTATAAGCATGAGCCCCGTCTGATTGGTCGTGGCGGCGGTGTTGCAACAATCTATAGAGATATTCTTAATGTTACTCAGAAAACAGGCCACAGGTTTAATTAGTTTGAAGTACTTGTGCTAAATGTTACGCTCCTAGATGTAAGAAAGAAATCCCTATTATCTCTAGCCTTGGCTACCGTATATAGACCGCCAGGGCCTTACGCTGATTTCCTAAAAGAGTTTGCAGATTTTCTCTCAGATCTATTGGTCAATGCCGATAAGGCAATAATTGTTGGAGATTTCAACATACACGTTGATAACACAAATGATGCGTTAGGAGCTGCGTTTACAGATTTATTAAACTCCTTTGGGGTCAAGCAAAACGTTAGTGGTCCCACTCATCGTCTTAATCATACTCTAGATTTAATTATATCATATGGAACCGATCCAACCGATATAGATATTATACCGCAAAGTGATGATGTCACTGATCATTACATGGTAACTTGCATACTACGTACGGCTGAAATGTGTCATGTTGCGCCACGTTATCGACCAGGCAGAACAATCCTTCCAACCACTATAGATAGATTCTTGAATAGCTTACCTGATCTATCTCCGCTCCTCAGTGAACCCAAACAAACAGAGGAACTAGAGGAAATGACTAGCAGTATGAGCACCATTTTCTCTAGTACATTAGAAACTGTTGCACCAATTAGATTAAAAAAGGTTAGAGAGAAAACTAAAGCACCATGGTACAACAGTGCTACGCATGTTATCAAGAGAGAAACTCGTAACTTAGAGCGCAAATGGAAACAAACTAATTTAGAGGTCTTTAGAATCGCGTGGAAAGACAGTATGTCACGTTATAAAAAGGCTCTAAAAGCAGCCAGGTCTGAGCATCTACGCAAACTAATAGAAAATAACCAAAACAATCCAAGGTTTTTATTTAACACCGTGGCTAGATTAACAAATAAACAGACATCACCTGAACAAAATATTCCGTTACATTTTAATAGTAATGATTTCATGAATTTCTTCACTGAGAAAATAGAAAGCATCAGAAACACAATTGTAAATGTACAATCTTTGACAGCATCTTATGATTCAGCCTCAATTATCGCCCCTCAAGAACAACTACAGCGCTTTACAACTATAGGACAGGAAGAGCTAAATAAACTTATCACTGCATCTAAACCAACAACATGTTTATTAGATCCAATACCCACTAAACTACTGAAAGAAGTGTTACCTGTAGTGGAAGAGCCTCTTCTCAATATTATTAACTCGTCTCTATCTTTAGGACATGTTCCAAAAACATTCAAGCTGGCAGTTATAAAACCTCTTATTAAGAAACCACAATTAGATCCAAATAACCTAGCAAATTACAGACCCATTTCAAATCTTCCATTTATGTCTAAAATACTAGAAAAAGTTGTGTCCGCTCAATTGTGCTCTTTCTTGCAAGAAAACGATATCTATGAAAAGTTTCAGTCAGGATTCAGGCCACATCATAGCACAGAAACTGCGCTGGTTAAAATTACAAATGATTTACTTTTAGCTTCTGACCAAGGCTGTATCTCAATACTAGTTTTACTCGATCTTAGTGCTGCGTTTGACACTATAGATCATAAAATACTCTTAGATCGACTTCAAAATTACACTGGTGTTCAGGGACAGGCATTAAGCTGGTTTAGATCGTACCTATCAGACCGTTACCATTTTGTCCATTTAAATGGGGAAAAATCAAAGATAACGTCAGTAAATTATGGAGTGCCGCAGGGATCTGTATTAGGCCCCCTGCTATTCTCAATTTATATGCTGCCACTTGGTAATATTATAAGAAAACATGGAATAAGTTTCCACTGTTATGCTGATGACACTCAATTATATATTTCATCTAGACCAGATGATAACACTAAATTATCTAAAATGACAGAGTGTGTTAAAGATATAAAATATTGGATGACGTGTAATTTTCTTCTATTAAATTCAGATAAAACGGAGGTATTACTGATTGGTCCAAAAAACTGCCCACAAAACCTCTTACAATACAACCTTAATCTAGATGGACGTCCTGTTACTTTATCCTCTACAGTAAAAGATCTGGGTGTTATACTAGACCGCAACTTGTCTTTTGAAAATCATATTTCAAATGTCACAAGAACAGCCTTTTTCCACCTTAGAAACATTGCTAAGCTACGTAATATGCTATCAGTTTCTGATGCAGAAAAGTTAGTTCATGCATTCATGACCTCAAGACTGGATTACTGTAATGCTTTATTAGCTGGTTGTCCTGCATCCTCAGTAAACAAGCTACAGTTAGTCCAAAATGCAGCTGCTAGAGTTCTTACTAGGTCAAGAAAATATGATCATATAACACCAATTTTATCATCTCTACACTGGTTACCTATTAAGTTCCGTATCAATTACAAAGTATTGTTACTGACCTATAAAGCCCTAAATGGTTTAGCTCCTGTGTATTTAAGAGATCTTCTATCGCCATATATTCCATCGCGCTCTTTAAGATCGCTAAATTCGAGGCTTCTGGTCGTACCTAGGATATCTAAGTCCACTAAAGGAGGGAGGGCGTTTTCACATCTAGCTCCTAAACTCTGGAATAGCCTTCCTGATACTGTCCGAGGCTCAGACTCGCTCTCCCAGTTTAAAACTAGATTAAAGACGCATCTCTTTAGCCAAGCATTCACATGATGCATCTCATACCTTTTATACTACAGTTAAATCAGATCAAATGCATTCATATTATGAACAGCAGCTACGCTAATTATTTCCCATCTGCCTTTTTTGTTGTTATCTCGGGACGCCTGTCCCGAGATAACTCAAATAGAGTTCGTCAGCTCCAGTTATGTATCCAGCCTCTCATGGAGACTTCAGATGCCCCAACGCCTGTGATGAGACGACTCGACGCCTGTGAAGAGACGACCCAACGCCGGCGATATGTTATGCCCTAAATTTCATGATTAACTAACTGTATTTTTGTATGTATATTTTTGAAATGCATTTTCTGTAAAGCTGCTTTGAAACAATGTGTATTGTGAAAAGCGCTATACAAATAAACTTGAATTGAATTGAATTGAATAACATGGAAGAGGCAATAAAACCAGGCAACTTCTTTGTTCTTACTAGTGCTGTCAAGAGAGTTTCAGGTTTTGATCATGAAAACAACACATTCAAAGCCCCAAGTTTGGCCCTGAAAATTGGGCATTCTCTCAGAAAGATAAGTGACCTCATCATGTGTCGTGCCCTCATGGAAGAGGACCAAGAGGGGATCGATTCCATCAGGAGGTTTCACACACTTCATGAAACAAAGTGGTCTGAATTAGTTTCCCATTCTGCCTTATCAAACCTGAGTGAGGCAAAATACAACAAGAGCACCAGGCTTCCACTGGCCAAAGACGTTCAGAAGCTACAGTTATATCTTGGTCAGCAAGTGGAACTGGCTAAGGAGAAACTAGCCGATAACCCAACAGCAGGCACTTATGCAGCACTAGCAAAGCTGACCCTCTGTCAAGTCATTTTGTTTAATAGGAGGAGGGAAGGTGAAGTGGCACGGATGACTGTAAAAAAATTTGAAGATCGTGACATGTCACAACTAAATGATGACATAAGCACTGGGCTTACAGAAGTTGAGAAGAGACTTTGCAAACAATTCGCCAGAGTGGAATTGAAGGGGAAAAAAGGACGAAAAGTTGCTGTGATCCTGACCCCTGATATGACTGCTAACCTGTCACTCCTCATTAGTAAGAGGAAAGAGTGCGGAGTAACTGAAAACAACAATTACCTCTTCGCTGTTCCTTCTAGTGATGGTCACTACAGAGGGCAGTTTGGTCAATTTGCAGATGCTTGTGGAGCCGAAGATCCTCAAAACCTCAGATCAACTAACCTTCGCAAACAGATCGCCACAATAAGCCAAGTCATGAACTTGAAAGATAATGAACTTGACCAGCTGGCCGATTTTCTCGGTCATGACATTAGGGTGCATAGGGAGTACTATCGACTGCCCCAATCAATAATTCAGCTGGCCAAGATCTCAAAGCTGCTTATGGCTATGGAGAAGGGAAGTGTGAAGGATATTCAAGGGAAATCTCTGGACGAAATTGGTGGTATGTATCATTTACATGTTGTTAAATCTAGGTGTATGTGTATATGGTTGGTGTAATAACATTTGATAACATTTTTAGATTAAATTATGATAAATAATTATGAATAATTATTAACTGTCATTTAATAGATGACATGGACGATATGGATACAGGATCACAGCAACTCCCTAATGTTTCCACATTGCAAGGTACTGTTCAAATTGGGACCCAAGGCTACTGAAATTGTTGTATTCTGTGTTGCAGATTTTGTAATTGTATTGGTGAAACATTTAAAATAGGCTTTTTTTTAATACATTTAGATAACCGCCTAAGTGTTATTTCAAACATGTATGAACTTTGTTTTGTTTTTAGAAAATGAAGACATGTTGGCTTCTGGCACTTTTGGATCGCCTCACCTCTCCGAGACTGCAGCTCAAGGTATAATCTTAATGATGGACCCAAAGTTTGCCCAACATAGGCTATGTTGAGCTGGGATCTGTGGGTTCATTATAGTATATTAAATTTTAGTCAGGAATATTCCAGTAGTACGATTTTGTAGAAGCTTAACTTTTGTTAGAAGCTTAACTTTTTGTCATCTCTCTTCATTGTGACATATGCTTTGTGGCTAGTATTTTAATGTGTTCAGTAGTTTGCATGATAATTTTAAAACAACAGGGAAGACTTGGCCTGTGTAAAATCTACATAATTTCCTAGTAAAATGTATAGTTATTATAATGTAGAATTGGCTGTCTGCAGTTTTATACCTATCCCCTCCATGCCCATGGTGTCTCTTTAAGCCCATACATTTATACTGTGCAATATGTTTTTTAGATGACCAGGGGAACTCTGTCTGTGTAACTTCCAGTTCACCTCATCTCCCTGACTCCGTTACTCAAGGTATTATATAAATGCATTGCCATGTCCATCACTAGGCACACTTGCCAATGTGCAGTCAACACTTACATTATGTTTGGTTAGACATAAAGCATATAAAGAAGCTGGATGTATTTTGTTTTAACAAGCAGTGTAATGAAATGTCATGTTAATGAAAACAATCTAACTTGCTTTTTAGCAGATCTAAATTCTATTTATTATCACACACATTTTGTCTACACAAGTTCCAGCTTGTTTGGCAATTTTGAACAGCAACATCCCTACCTGCAAGTACTTCTTGTGGGATCTTTTGTCTTTTTTTTGATCTTCTAATCTAATTTTTTAATTGTTCAGGTTTCTGTGTTTCATCAAGGCGGTGTGTGAAGAGACCATGGTCTGAGGAGGAGATACAAGCTGTGATGAAACATATGAGGCCTTTTATTGAAAACGGTGTCACTGTCACCAGTGAGCAGTGCCTGAAGTGCAAGGCAAAGGAACAACCTATCTTGGAGACAAGATCCATCCAAAACATTAGAGATTTTGTACGCAACAGAGGCTTGGCCTTTAAAAGGCATTCAAATGCTAAACGCTAAAATGCACTTTTGGATAGCCTGAGCCTTTACTTTTCTAGGCATGTTTTACAAGTTGGGTTCCTGTGTTCAGAAATGGTTTAGGTCACTTCATTTATTTGGTTCACAGGCCATTTTTTTTGTTTTGCTATGTGGTTAGCCTGATTCACTTTTATTTTATTTTATTAATTTTTGCAAAGCTGTCCTTGGTTAAGGAATGGATTTTTGAGGTGACCAAATCAAATATAATTCAGTGATTCAACAAATGTTGTGTTGTGTGTTAATAATGACAAACCTAGATTATTATTTTTTAACATTTTTAGCTTAAATGCAGATGAGTTGAGTTTAGTAGTCAAACATAATGAAATCAACTGAGCTAAATATACTTGGTGAGACCACAAAACAACAAAAGAGCAAGCATAATTATAATAATGTGATTAGGTTGTCTGAGAGAATTGAGGTTGTTTCATTGTATTGAGAGTAAACCTACTGTTACGCTGAGGCATAGATGAAGCGTAGAGAGAATCCACGTGCACGCACTACTTTATTTAATAAACAACAGAACAGGAAACTCAGGAAAGGAACAAGAAACATCTACAAGCTACAGCAAACACAAACATCGACCGACAACCAACAACTGAAACACAGAGGTATAAATACACAGACAAACAAGCTAAACAAGATAACAAGGGGGCGTGGCTAATCAGAAACACATGGGAACAATGATCAGACAATTAACAAGACACATGGCAAACAGGGAATCACATGACAGACAACAAGGAACAAAAGCCACACCGTGACATAGCCCCTCCCCTATGGGCGGCTCCTGACGCCCATAAGGGACAAAAAAAAAACAAAGACAAAAAAAAACAAAAGATGAAAGTTCAGGTGGGCGGTGAAGCGGAGGCGGACTCGGGGGAGGGATGGAGGGCCAGGCCCGTGGAGCAGAAGAGGGCCTGAAGCTTGAGGCTGTGCAGGCGACCAGGGCGGAGCAGGCTGTGCAAGAGGCCAGGGCGGTGAAGACCCCTCGGGCGGCCAGGGCGGTGAAGACCCCTCGGGCGGCCAGGGCGGTGAAGACCCCTCGGGCGGCCAGGGCGGTGAAGACCCCTCGGGCGGCCAGGGCGGTGAAGACCCCTCGGGCGGCCAGGGCGGTGAAGACCCCTCGGGCGGCCAGGGCGGTGAAGACCCCTCGGGCGGCCAGGGCGGTGAAGACCCCTCGGGCGGCCAGGGCGGTGAAGACCCCTCGGGCGGCCACGGCGGTGAAGACCCCTCGGGCGGCCACGGCGGTGAAGACCCCTCGGGCGGCCACGGCGGTGAAGACCCCTCGGGCGGCCACGGCGGTGAAGACCCCTCGGGCGGCCACGGCGGTGACGACCCCTCGGGCGGCCACGGCGGTGACGACAGTCCATCGGGCGACCAGGGCGGAGACGACAGTCCATCTGGCGGCCAGGGCGGAGACGACAGTCCATCTGGCGGCCAGGGCGGAGACGACAGTCCATCTGGCGGCCAGGGCGGAGACGACAGTCCATCTGGCGGCCAGGGCGGTGAAGACCAAGGCGGAACAGAGACAGACCCTGGCTCAAGAACAGTTACAACCGGCTCAGGAACTGGAACAGACACCACCGGCTCAGGAACGGGAACTGCAACAGACACCGCCGGCTCAGGAACTGCAACAGACACCGCCGGCTCAGGAACTGCAACAGACACCGCCGGCTCAGGAACTGCAACAGACACCGCCGGCTCAGGAACTGCAACAGACACCGCCGGCTCAGGAACTGCAACAGACACCGCCGGCTCAGGAACTGCAACAGACACCGCCGGCTCAGGAACTGCAACAGACACCGCCGGCTCAGGAACTGCAACAGACACCGCCGGCTCAGGAACTGCAACAGACACCGCCGGCTCAGGAACTGCAACAGACACCGCCGCCTCAGGAACTGCAACAGACACCGCCGCCTCAGGAACTGCAACAGACACCGCCGCCTCAGGAACTGCAACAGACACCGCCGCCTCAGGAACTGCAACAGACACCGCCGGCTCAGGAACTGCAACAGACACCGCCGGCTCAGGAACTGCAACAGACACCGCCGGCTCAGGAACTGCAACAGACACCACCGGCTCAGGAACTGCAACAGACACCACCGGCTCAGGAACTGCAACAGACACCACCGGCTCAGGAACTGCAACAGACACCACCGGCTCAGGAACTGCAACAGACACCACCGGCTCAGGAACTGCAACAGACACCACCGGCTCAGGAACTGCAACAGACACCACCGGCTCAGGAACTGCAACAGACACCACCGGCTCAGGAACTGCAACAGACACCACCGGCTCAGGAACAGCAACAGACACCACCGGCTCAGGAACTGCAACAGACACCACCGGCTCAGGAACTGGAACTGCGACAGACACCGGCTCAGGAACTGCGACAGACACCGGATCAGGAACTGCGACAGACACCGGATCAGGAACTGCGACAGACACCGGATCAGGAACTGCGACAGACACCGGATCAGGAACTGCGACAGACACCGGATCAGGAACTGCGACAGACACCGGATCAGGAACTGCGACAGACACCGGATCAGGAACTGCGACAGACACCGGATCAGGAACTGGCTCAGGAACAGGCGTAGCGGCGGCCATCTTGACGTGAAGCTCTGGCTCGGTGGCGGCCATCTTGACGTGAAGCTCTGGCTCGGCGGCGGCCATCTTGACGTGAAGCTCTGACTCGGCGGCGGCCATCTTGACGTGAAGCTCTGGCTCGGCGGCGGCCATCTTGACGTGAAGCTCTGGCTCGGCAGACGTGACATGAGGCTCAGGCTCGGCAGACGTGACGAGAAGCTCAGGCTCGGCAGACGTGACGTGAAGCTCAGGCTCGGCAGACGTGACGTGAAGCTCAGGCTCGGCAGACGTGACGTGAAGCTCAGGCTCGGCAGACGTGACGTGAAGCGTAGGCTCGGCAGGGCTGACGTGGAGCGTAGGCTCGGCAGGGCTGGACGGAACCAGCGGTGAAGGCACTGGGCTGGACGGAACCAGCGGCGAAGGAAGCTCTGGGCTGGACGGGACCAGCGGCGAAGGGAGCTCTGGGCTGGACGGGACCAGCGGCGAAGGAAGCTCTGGGCTGGACGGGACCAGCGGCGAAGGAAGCTCTGGGCTGGACGGGACCAGCGGCGAAGGAAGCTCTGGGCTGGACGGGACTAGCGGCGAAGGAAGCTCTGGGCTGGATGGGACCAGCGGCGAAGGAAGCTCTGGGCTGTTGTGAAGATCAGGCATGACTTGAAGATGCTCAGGCTTGGCGGGTACTGTCAGTTTGCAGGCTTCTGCATAACCCTCTGTAAGAGTTGATCCGGCCAGCCAAAGAGCATGGACAATATAATGCTGGAGACTCCAGCTAGGGTGATGAAGTGGCATAAGGGAGCTGATCGGCTCTGATAGTCCTCCAGTGAAAAAGATAATTAGACTTAACTCATCCATACCGGTCAAGTGAGCCAGCTCCAAAAAGTCCACAATGTATTCTTCCACGGGCCTCTCTCCCTGACGGAGACACACAATTTGTGCTGCTGGATTCATCTTGTGGTCGGTCGATCTGTTACGCTGAGGCATAGATGAAGCGTAGAGAGAATCCACGTGCACGCACTACTTTATTTAATAAACAACAGAACAGGAAACTCAGGAAAGGAACAAGAAACATCTACAAGCTACAGCAAACACAAACATCGACCGACAACCAACAACTGAAACACAGAGGTATAAATACACAGACAAACAAGCTAAACAAGATAACAAGGGGGCGTGGCTAATCAGAAACACATGGGAACAATGATCAGACAATTAACAAGACACATGGCAAACAGGGAATCACATGACAGACAACAAGGAACAAAAGCCACACCGTGACACCTACGTTCCACAAACAGGACTGGTTGAAGGGGAGTGGGTGAGTGACTGACAAAGTTTTAAAAGAAAATGCAATCAAGCATGGAGGCCTTCAAGTTACTTATTAGGCTATTTAGGCTTCATTATCCATTATATGTTGCTGCTTTGTATGTTCTTGTTGCATTCTATAAACCCTTACTATTCAAATTGCTAGTAAAGCTGATGAACTCTCATAGAGATCGTTTTTAAATAGGTTTAACATATACCCTAACGTAATGTAATTTGTGACAATATCCCTAAGTAGATAAACATGTTTTTGAAGAGTGGTTTGGTAAGTGTAACAATTAATCCACTGGAGGCAAGATGTAGAGAACCCAAATGCAGTTTATTAACGTAACATATCCAAAAACAAGCTCAAACAAAAGCGTGGCTTGAAACAAGAACATTGACTAGACATGAGGCATACAAAGGCATCGGCATTACTCCGAAAAGGCTCTTTTCTCAGGTCATGTATGATCTGGTGCAGTGGGCAATGGCAGACCCTGGACACGCAGATTGCAGTGTGGATGTGAAACACAATGGACTTTATGCACAGCTGCACTACTTCCTGAACTTTAGCTAGCTCCTTTGTTTCCTGTCTGCCATTATTGGACAAACTGATTAATCCAGGTGTGCCTGACCAACAACAATAATCAGACACACCTGGATTAAGCAGTTTGTTCAATTATGGCAGACAGGAAACAAAGGAGCTAGCTAAAGTTCAGGAAGTAGTGCAGCTGTGCATAAAGTCCATTGCAGGTTGGCAGTTGGTTCAGGACATGGAAAAACTCCATAATACTAGGAAGCAAGGATGCAATGGCATGTGCTGGTGGGGTTGAGTTCGTCCTAATGGATGCAAGCAGTTTTTGTGTTATGCTCTTAGTTGATTTATTGACATGTGCCCACCTGTAGGTAGACCCCATCAGATAAGAGCTGTGGTGTTATCTTTACACTTTTGTAGCTTGACAGAATTTGATTGTGGGTGCTGATGTTTTCTAGAGGATGAAGTGTAGAGTTGATTGTGCTGCTTATGTACATTATATGCAAATTATGTCCCGATGTGATGAGTTATTTACAACTTTTGTGCCAAATTGTAATGCACAACAGAGGTCAACAAAGAAACAAAAATGACCTTAATATATCCCATATTATTATAATGGTGTGCCTCAGTCACTTTGGTCTTATAATCCATGTGTCCTTTTAAAGCAGGTTCAACTTGGTATATGTGTATGGTGAACTGGCCTTACAGACCTTATGTCCTTTTAAAGCAGTTTATACTTGGTGTATGTGTATGGTGAACTGGCCTTACAGACCTTATGTCCTTTTAAAGCAGTTTATACTTGGTGTATGTGTATGGTGAACTGGCCTTACAGACCTTGTGTCCTTTTAAAGCAGGTTCAACTTGGTATATGTGTATGGTGACATCATTGACCTTGTACACCACACTGTCCTTATAGACCGTGTTACAGAAAAGTCTTTACAAACCACCAGAAAGTCTGAAAAAGAGCACTTTTTTATATCTCAGTTGTGCAAAGAAAATCTTTTAATTTTAAGTCGTGTATAGGTTCGCTGATTTTTTTCATGATTTTTTATATGTTTTTTGTAGCTCTAGCACCACTGGAACCTGGTGTCCCCGCAGCGCTGTGCTCAGTCTGATTTGCCCAAAAATTAAAAAATTGTCCCCCTAGTCCGACAAACGGGGGTGTGTGTGTGTGTGTGTGTGTGTGTGTGTGTGTGCGTGTGTGTGTGTGTGTGTGTGCGTGTGTGTGTGTGTGTGTGTGTGTGTGTGTGTGTGATCTTTCAATCTGCTGTGTTTGCTGCAACATTCAATAAAGCTTCTCAACAAGTTCACTTTGTGTCTGACAACATCATTCCACTAACAGATGAAGATGCAGGTGCTTTTCAGAAGGTTGATGTCGCAGTAAATGTCAAATAAAGCTCTTGGGGTTTGAACATGGTCTCTGGAGACAGAGCTGCTCTATTCTGAGAGATCACAATCACTCCAGCCTGACAATGCAAATGGGCTTTTCAGTCTCACTCTGTGATTGGTCGCATGATCTGGACTGGAGCAGTTTCACTTCTGCTGCACATTTACATGTAAAGAAGGTGGTGAACTTTAATAAATATCATAAAAATCATTAATAAAATCAATTGTGTAAGAATGTAAAAGTTTCTGTGGCTCAAATGGAAAGCATCTCGTCCAGACAGCAGAAGTGACAGAATCTGTTCAGTTTGATTGACAGGATCATATATTACTCCTAAAACATGATGATCATATTGAAACACTGACTCATTCTCTTCATAAACACAAGAGTGATGTTGATTGTAATGATATAGTGTTATTAGTGTGTGAAAATACAATCATAAATCATTCTTCAAAGCTGAACTAAACACTGGCAGAGTCAAGAGGAAGATGATGCTGAAAGTCATGTTTGTTGGTTGATGAAGAAGAGCTCTTGATCATGTCATGTTCAGTTCATAGAGCTATAAACACATGCAGAGTGAAGCATGTGCTGATCATATAAAACACTCTCTGAATGCAAAAGCTGCTGTAGACTGTGAGCTCACGACGAGACCGAAGAGAGATCAGGACGAGATACAGACTCACCTCAGACTCATCAGAGTCAAAGAGCTTTACTGACAGGGTTAAAGAACGGCTTTACATGGCCGAAGCACAGGGACATTACATATACTGACACACACACTTACACACACACACACACACACACACACACACACACACACACACACACACACACACACACACACAGTTAATAATATTGAGTTCAGTCATGAAACTGTAGATCAGTGGTTCCCCAATAATCTCTCTAATCTGAATCTGTGTTTAGTTAAGGACACATATAATATGTGTAGAGTTGATGGTCTCCAGGATGATCAGTCCTTTACAAGGATAGTAAGCATGGATAGTTCCTCTGATATTCAACATATTAAAGTAATTGAACTGTCTTGTATCCTTCAAAAACAATAAAGAAATGCTGCATAGTCGAAGCACTTTCTTTGACAGTCCTGTTCCCCATGTACATATGTACTTATTATAGTTGCAACTGGGTAATAAGTCCTAACCCTGAACCCAAAGTTACATTATATTACCCAGTACTTTCTTAGGTAAGCACATGTAAGTGCACATACTATAACATAAAGTGCAACCGCACTGTCTGCTGTTATCAATTCAAAAATGAACCATAATCATGTTTCTCTAGTGATGGGAGAAACAAAGCTTTTAGAAACCATTGAGCCGACTGATTTGCATAATGATTCACTGGTTTGAAGCTCTGGAAGCGCCACACGCTGGTGACCCATGCTGGGGTGCGTTTCCCGTACAACGCCGAAACTCACTGCTTAACTACCATAAGATGAAGAAATCAAGTAGCTAGTGCTGGTCAGAACAGTGAAAACTCCTTTCACAAAACAAATGCAAATGTTTTATTTAAACTATCTATTAATGCAATTATCAAATCATCTAATACCATTAAATATGAAAAGTCTTTATTATATTTTAAAATGTAAATTGCAGGTTAACCACCACAACCAATTAATGTGTAAATTAAAATGCTCAATATGTACAGTATATATTAAAAAAATTCTGTCTTAAAATACGACAGAATAAAATACGAATAAAATAACATTTATTGGGTTTCTTCAAAGGTAGCATGTTGTTACTGTAACTGGGTGATGACGTCATAAGAGGGAGTAGCAGCCCATTCTCCGCTAGATTCCCACTGTTTGTGGCTTGACTATGCAGAACGACTGGGAGACGGAGGAGGTGAGAAACCATCAAATTCTTGATGGACCACAGCCCTACAATTTTTAACCAGTCAGGCGTGAGAGAGGGGAGGACATTGCCAGAAATGATTATTTTATTTAATATGTAAATATAAAATAATTTCTAATTTTTAATTAAAAGGGTACTTTAATTATGAAACTAAAACTAACAGTAGGTGGCGGCAAGTCAGTGACTTAATAAGCGAGTCATTCATTCAACCGATTTGTTCAAACGGCTGTTTGATTCAGCGACGAAGCAAACGAGTCATTGAATCATTAAATGAACCCATCCGTTTAAAACGCCGATTATTCAAGTCAAGTCAAGTCAAGAATATTTGTATTCACAATACAGATTGTTTCAAAGCAGCTTCACAGTATTAAATTAAAAAAATAATAAATGTCCATGTTTGTTAATGCTAATCAATAGTATTATTCATTGATTAATTAAATTGAATATCCCCAACTGAGCAAACCAAAGGCAACAGAATCACCACTATCAGTTTCAGAGATTGTTCCTGCTGTGGTTTCATTTTGGAATTTTCATCGGCGAAATGGCGATAAACCAAAACGTAACTCTCAATGTTAACTTATTGGTCATTTATTGTTGCATAACATATTAGTAAGTAAGTAAGTAACATTTATTTTTTTATAGCACATTTAAACACAGCTCGCGCTGACCAAAGTGCTGTACATAGTGCAGTAGCCACTGAATAATAAAAGTAAAATATACAAATAAATACACTTTCAATCAGTAATTTAAGCTAAAATCAAGAGGAAAACAGTTAGTTACAGACATAGCAAGGTAAGACAGTTAAAACACAGGGAAGGCCAATGTAAACAGGTGAGTTTTGAGCTTAGTTTTAAAAATTGTGATTGATGGGGCATTTCTAATCTCAGGTGGCAGTTGGTTCCACAGCTGAGGGCCAGCAACAGAAAAGGCTCTGTCACCTTTTTGCTTAAGCCGAGACCGTGGAACATGAAGGAGACCTTGGCTAGAGGATCTAAGGGACCTGGGGGCTACATGTGGATGAATAATACCATCTATGTAGCTGGGGGCCAGGGCGTGAAGAGCTTTAAAAACCATCAGCAGTATTTTAAATTGTATCCTAGATTGGATTGGAAGCCAGTGCAAGGAGGCTAGAACAGGTGTAATGTGTTCACGTTTTTTTGTATTCGTGAGCAGCCTAGCCGCTGCATTTTGGACCATCTGAAGCCGTGCGACCAGTGTTAGAGGGAGACCAAAGTAGAGAGAGTTACAATAATCTAGGCGGGAGGTTATAAACGCATGGATGACTTTTTCCAGATCATTGTAGGACAAGACAGGCTTAAGTTTGGAAATTATTCTTAATTGATAAAAGCTAGCCTTTACAACAGATGATATCTGTTTGTGCAGGTTAGGAGATAGGAGTCTAAAATCACACCCAGGTTACGTGCATGTGATTTAACATAGGGGGCAAGGGAGCCAAAGTTGACAGGGATAAAAAAAAATTGACTTTGAAGGACCAAAAACAATGACCTCAGTTTTGTTGTCATTTAACTGAAGGAAATTGTTAGCCATCCAGATTTTAATTTCTTTCAAACAGTCTAGAAGTTGCTGCATGGATTTGTCAGATTTGAGTGGGATGTACAGTTGGGAGTCATCTGCATAGAAATGGAATGAAATATTGAGTTTTCGGATGATATTACCTAGGGGGAGCATGTAGAGACAGAAAAGTACTGGACCCAGAATGGATCCCTGAGGGACACCATAAGACGCAGGGGCAGAAGATGAGGAATACTGGCCTATAGATACAGAAAAAGATCTTTGGTGGAGGTAAGAGTGAAATAAGTTAAGAGCTATACCCTTAATGCCAACCCATTGTTCGAGACGTTCTAGTAATATAACGTGGTCTACAGTGTCAAATGCAGCACTAAGATCTAACAGGACCAGAATGGCATTATCACCTGAGTCAAGAGTGAGCAACAGGTCATTTGTCACCTTTAACAGGGCTGTCTCAGTACTGTGATGGGCTGTGAACTCAGATTGAAATGGCTCTAGAATCTCTGTTAAGTTAAGGTATGGAAGCAGCTGAGTTAAAACCACCTTCTCCAAAATTTTAGAAATAAATGGCAGTTTAGAGATAGGCCGGAAATTTGTATGACATTTAACGTCCAGATTATGTTTCTTTAGCATAGGCTGGACAACCGCATGCTTGAAACATGAAGGAACGGTGCCGGCGGCAAGGCAGGAGTTAAGAATAAATTGAATGGAGGGACCAATAGCAGCAAAAGCATCTTTAATAATCTGTGAAGGGATAGGATCATGTGGGGCTGTTGATGGTTTCATATGCTTTACAATGTCCCACAGTTCAGTGTGGGGAACTGCTTGAAATTGGTCAAAAGTTGCTGTAGTAATGGGGACATGTAATGGTGCTTCAGATACAACAGGAATAAACTGTGTTCTGATGTGGTGAATTTTCTCAGCGAAAAACTTCAAGTCAAGAACTCTTCACAGGTATTGGTGGATGCCTCAACCTCTGAGGAGACTTCAGGGTTAAGAATTTAATTTATGGTATTAAATAAAATTCTAGGGCGATGGGAATGTTTGCTTATAATGTCAGAGAAGTACTTAGTCCTGGCTTTTTTAGCTGCAGCTTGGAAATTAACCATGGAATTTCTGAATATTTCTAGAGAGACTGTGAGGTGATCCTTTTTCCACTTACGCTCAGCTCTTCGACAAACCTGCCTGAGATGACGGGTGGAATCATCAAGCCACTGTTGAGATTTAAAATTAGGGCGTCTGAATTTAAGAGGTGCCACAGTTTCAAGTATAGCTGAGCAAGATGTGTTAAAGGAGGATATTAGCTCATCAGGGCTCAAGAGGTGGTCATGGTTGGTAATAGAGGCAGTGATATCATTTCCCAGGAAACGTTCAGAAAACTTATTTGCAGTAAAAGGGTTAATATGACGAGAGTAGTGACCGGAAGTTCTGGCTGTATACAGTGGATTAAATAATTTAACATTAAACAAAATAGGCACATGGTCAGAGAGAAATGCCTTCTCAATGCTTATGTTATCAATGGAAAACCCATGGGATAAAATCAAATCAAGGGTGTGCCCATGCACATGGGTCGCCTGATTTATGTGCTGAAGGAGGCCAAAGGACTCCATTACATGGCAGAACTCACTAACCAAGGGTTTACCTGGGCAACATACATGAATATTAAAATCACCCAAAATCAACAAACGGTCATACGAAGATGCATAAGGAGACAGAAAATCTGAGAATTCTTTTATGAAATTATTATTTGGTTTGGGGGGCCTGTAAACAAGTGCGCATATCAATGGTGAGGCAGCAGATTCGATTTTTACGCATTGTACTTCAAAGGAGGAAAAGCTCCCAGCTGAAAGTGTTTGTACCTTAATTCGATTTTTAAAAATCAAAGCCACTCCACCTCCTCTTCCTGAACTCCTCGGAGTGCTTATGAATGAACAGTTTGTGGGGCAAAGTTCACCAAAGACAGATGACTCACCAGCGCCGGAACCAATCCATGTCTCCGTTAAAAACAACATGTGCGCATACTACGAAACAAGCACCCTAGACCCTGGAGTGGAGTCTAGGTCCAAATCATAAAAACGAACAAATGTATGCGGTGAGGACCAGCCTGCCGCATTACAGATCACCCTATCTGGGTGACCTGAAACAGACAAATAACTGATAACTGACTTAAGCCACAGGGCAGCTCTAATAAAGTAAATAAAGTTTTTAGAGTGAGGAACTTCTCTGAAACCTCTTCAATAGGCTCGAAGGGAGCTAAAGCCAGGCCTTCCAATACCACGGCCAAATCCCAAGGCGGTGCTCTAGTGCGCAGTGCAGGCCTAAGCCTCAGTGTACCGCGGAGAAAACAAACAATGAGAGGGTCTCTCCCCAAAGATATACCACCTGCAGGAGAGTGGTGGGCAGAAATAGCCGCCATGTACACCTTCAAGGTGGAGGGGGACAATCCATCAGAGAAACGTTCTTGCAGAAAATCAAGTACTGAACCAACAGGGCAGATAACAGGATTAAAATTGCGTTCTCCACACCAGGTAGAGCATAGTTTCCACTTCAGTGCATACAGTCTTCTCGTGGAGGGAGCTCTAGACTGGAGTATAGTCTCAACGACCTCAGTCGAAATACCCGATTCTAAGAGCTGATTCAAGCCCAAAGTTTCCACAACTCTGGACGAGGGTGATAAATGGTGCCCCCTGCTTGGGACAGAAGGTCCCTCCTGATTGGAATCTCCAACGAAGAGCCGGCTAGAAGGGACACTAGGTCCGAGAACCAAACTCGGGCCGGCCAGTACGGGGCTACTAATAATAGATGAGCCCCTTCCCGGCGAACCCTCTCTAGAACTCCCGGAAGCAGAGATATCGGAGGAAAAGCGTACAGGTGTAGCCTCGGCCACACTTGTACCATGGCATCCAGCCCGAGTGGGGCTGGGTGCGTGAGAGAGAACCACAGGCGACAGTGCATTGTATCTGATGATGCGAAAAGGTCGACTTTCACTGAGCACAGTTTACGTTTCAGGGGACCTGAACACTGCAGCGGACTTTCTGTCGAGACAGAAGCTGAAGTCGGGGGAATGGTCTAAACAGTTGCTCAAATTTGGAGAGCTCGACACAGTCCCCACTGTGGTTTTCCCTGTCTCATCCGACGCCTCTGTGGGTAGATGCCTTCGCTCATCCGTGGCTGGAGTTGAAACTGTATGCATTCCCTCTGGTCAAGCTAATCCCTACAGTCCTTTGCAGAGTGAGGAAGTGGGTAATCCGCCTCCTTCTGGTAGCCCCATTCCGGCCATCCCAGACGTGGTTCTCGGAACTGAGCTCCCTGGTGGAGGGGTCCGCTTAGCAGATATTTCTCTAAGTGGACGGTTTTTTAGTCTTGGTGTTCGGCTCATGCAGTTCAGTGCTGGAATTCCTCCAGGATAAATTTGTGGCTGGAACATCTGCTACCACCTTGAGAGTTTATGTCGCGGCTATCGCTGCCTATCGGGAGTCAGACGAGGTCCCCTTAGGTAGACACCATCTGGTCTCCTCGTTTAAGCGTGGAGTTAGACGCTTGAGGCCTGCACGTCCTATTAGTGTCCCCACCTGGGATTTATCAGTTGTTCTGTAGGGGCTCTGACTCTCAAGGTGGCACTTTTGTTAGCGTTGGCCTCTCTCAAGCACGTGGGGGATCTGCAGGCTCTTTCTGTGAGTGAGCCTTGTATGGAGTTTGCCCCAGGTCTTGTGAAGGTGTTTCTACGGCCTAGACCTGGTTATGTCCCCAAAGTTTTGTCCACGTCATTCCGCTCTCAAGCAGCGCCGCTGAGGAGGCGCCCGCGCCATCAGCCAATGAATTGCCGTGATTCGATACGGGTTCAGACAATCAGCACATGCCTTCACGTGGCGGCCCTGTTTTGACTCATTTTACAGTACCAGACAGTTCTAATGAATTTATTCTTTTTTGGAATGGTTATGAACCACAGAAACCACCAACACTAGGCAAAATGATGTGAGAAAGGATAAATATGCAATTACTTAAGGGAAATGTAACTTATTTTTCACATAAATATGCTTGTAACCAATTGCTTTAATATATAATTGTACTTGTAATCACTTATCTATCATGCAAATATGCTAATTAGAATATTAAATGGCCCAAACATGTATCAGGCACCAGTATTCCTGGTCTAGGAGGAATACAAAGGTTTATTGGTAATTGTAAGGACCTGACGGCCGCTATTTTGAAAATGGGGCCTTTCTTGGAGTCAAACTTTGGTAAACTTTTAGTACGTTTTTAAGTACATCTGATACTACTGTAAACCACTGAGAAACCTTTTGTTAGAATTTATTTGGGGTCAAGCCATATTTGCAGCTGACTATCATGGGATAGTAAAGTGTCCATCATAAACACACTTCAGAATCTCACTGGAAGTAGTAGATCATCCGGGGACTTTTTACCTGTTCTTTTATGAGTGAATTCAGACACACTTCTTCTGTCAGATACTGTATTTCACCTCATACAGTATATGTATATGTATATGTATATAGTAGTGAAGTGTGTGATGTCAGACACGGTCTTAAAGGAAAGGTGAACAGAACTCAGTTTAGTTTTTAGAAGTGCAATTAAAGAGATTGACTTTCATACAGTAAATAATATAGATACTATTGTAGTGGAAAGTTTTACAGGGACAATTTCTCCACATTATACTGCAGTTTAGTAAGAGAAATAAGATATAAGATTGTGTTTCATGTTTACTTACATCATAATAAATGAATAAAGTGTGTGAAAGGTTGATATTGTGTAGTGTGTGATCCTCCATCAGCAGCTGCAGTTTCTCTCAGCTGTATCAGTGCAGTCACTGTGACGTCTGACTGACAGAGGTTTCTGTACGACTCTTTATCACTGTGTGAACACTGGACCACTGTGTAAACTCTGACAGTAATAATCTCCTGTATCTTCAGTCTGGACTCCACTGATGGTCAGAGTAAAATCACTGCCAGATCCACTGCCACTGAATCTAGATGGAGTTCCAGTATAAAGGTTTGTTGCTGCATATATGACGAGTTTAGGAGCTTCTCCAGGTTTCTGTGAGTACCAGTGTAAGTAACTGCCAGCATACACATCACTGCTGGTTTTACAGTTTATTCTGACTTCTTCTCCTTGTTGAACTGCTAGTATTGATGGACTCTGAGTTACAGTGATCTGTCCTCTACACTCTGACAGAAAACACAAACACAAATGAAAATGATATATGATGATATACAGTGTATGATATATTTCACATTTTAAGATAATTAATAATAATTGTAAAAACTGCATTACACAAACCTTGAGCAAACAGTGCAATGGTCCAGATGAAGATGTTGATTGTGTTCATAGTTGTGGTTTAGTCGTGTGATGATGAAGAGTGTGTGTGTTCTGCTCTCAGTCATGAAGTGTTAAACTCACAGCACTATAAACACTCTCAGACACTGAAGCATGTGCTGACAATGCAAAGAAGTGGGCAGGATTTACAACAGCTTGTGCTGATAACACACTCATATACACTAGAGTTACACAATCATGACTTTATTGTGTGTGTTTATTGTGACTCCTGAGACACTGAGGATGTGCAGATGAACGTCCATCTCTGTGTCCATATTCAGTCATGTGACCATCATCACTGCTACACTTCCACTAGATGAAGCACCATCACTAAAGTAAGATCATGAATCATGAGTCTGTTCAGAAAGTATCAGGACTGATTGTGAATCTCTAATCAGAGTTCATGGTGTCACTCCATCTATCATGAAGCCTCATGTGTGTCTGAAATCATCAGATGGAGAAGAAACCGGCTGTTAAAGATGGAGACATATTAGAGCTTGTTCACGCTTCATGATCTTGTGTGGAGATTCAGAACCAGTCCAGATACTTTTATAACACACCTTGAATATGAACACATGCTGGACTGTGTAGAACAAGCTAAATACCTTTTATATCTTCACTGTTACACTTTCTATTGACTTTGGCTATAATATTCAATAAAGTCATGATTTGAACAGATTTCCACTGAAGATTGAAGTCTGAAGCTGCAGGTTTTTCTGTGAATCATGATGATTGATCTGCATATGAAGAACAGAAGCATCATTATGAGAAACTCCACAACATCATCCATGATCAAAGAGGTCAAAGGTCACCTCAGAGGTCACAGCTCATCACATATATTTCTTTAAACAGTGTTATATCAGAAAGCATTTAGTGGAATCTGAATGAGTGAGTGTTGAGAAGAGCTGAGGATCTTCTAATATCAGTGTGTTGAAGTGTTGTTTCTCTCTCTCTGCTGGAGTGTGTGTTCACTCGAGTGGAATAGAGGTTTTTGTACGAGCGTTTCATCCGCAGACAGTGACACACGCAGGCATGTCACATCAAAAGTCAGGGCATCAAAAACGTAAAGAAAAGAAGGAAAGAGAAGACAGAGAATGCCGAAGTCGACAGTATGTCACACAGTTTTTCAAAAAGAAAGGTAGCTTGCCCTATTCCTGTATTCCAAAACTTTCAGAGTTACTTATTTTTGTTGCTATATGACCTGCTTTTATCTAGCTAGCTTAGTAAAATAATTACTGAATTCTGATTTACATCCAACAATAATAACATCTCTGCTGTCTCCGGGTTATAATGTCTCGTAGACACAGATTCAGCGGCTGCTGTACACCCACGTCCCCCGTCCCCGTCTCAGCCGAACAAGGTGAGCCTGAGCGCGAAACTTCACAAAGATTGAAGCCTCTAAACACGTCTCATCTACTGTGTTCGCCACATGATGATAACTTTACAAAACAAAGAGTAATCTACACGCTTAAAAAATACGAAATCAGTTTGCCGTGTCGTGTGTTCTGTGAAGTGACAGACAGTGCTGCTGCTACGATCGATGCTGTCAAACTTGACGTTCTTATTATGAATAAAATGCCCCAGAAAAAAATTATATAAAATTGAATAAAACATGTGTAGTAACCATTGGCTATAAGGAGTTTACAAAATAGATATTTTAATATTCTATATTAAGAAAACTAAATAGGCCAATAAAAATAATATGGTTCCCCTTCGAGGGAACTCGCACAGCGTCGTCGTCGACGACACTTTGGGCAATGCCCCAGCATAGCGCATCTGAAGCATGAATGAAATCAGTCTGATCCTGATTGGTGCTGCGTCATAACGTAGTAGATGACGGCAAAACCGGAAGATACAAAGGGACGCCAGTACACACACACATTAGCTTTTTTGCTCTTCAGCTGAAAGCGCTCTCGCTGTTTTGTCAGACTTATTTGGTGTTGTCTGTCTCTGTGAAAGTTTACAAGCACTGTTATGGAACCTCGCGAGCAATTTAATATGTGTGTGCATCCGTGTCCGCATTATATTTCGGGCACGGACACACACCAGCTGTGTGTGCTTTGCCTTGGTGTGCAGCACGCTAGGGCGGCTCTCGAGGGAGTCGCTTGTAGCGAGTGTGATAAGCTGCCGCTCAGGGTGTTGCGCTCGCGGCTGGCCGTGTTTGATGAGCACGGCCAAGCTCGCGAGCCCCGCGGTTCTGGGCCCGCCGTTGTCGAGGCAACGCGGCGCCGCAGATCGTGGGGCTCATAGATGGATCTCTCAACGGGACACGGGACTGCTGCGGCATCTTCCCGGTCCTCGTCTGAGGATTCAGATGTTCTCCCGCCTCGTGTGGAAGCCCGCGAAGCGGTTTCTTCCCGCGAGGAAGGGGATCAGATGCTTCAGTTATCAGGCTCTGAGGAGTCTGATGCTGTAAGCATTGATGTGGGTGATGTGGGTGATGTGGGGCCCGATCAATCACTTCACGCACCCGCCCAAGAGGAGTTGGTGGAGGTTTTGACCCGCGCTGTGGCCAATCAATTTTTAACTTGGCCACAGCGCGGGTCAAAGAAGATCCGGAAATCCAGCCACCAAGTAAGCTGGATGAAAGGTTCTTCAGGCGCAGGTCTCAAACTCCACGCCGGGGCCTTCCGTTTTTCCCCGACTTACATAATGAGTTGTGCAAGTCATGGGAAAAACCATACTCAACCCCCCAGTGCTCAAGTTTTTCTAACGTGCTGGGGGCGGCTGAGCGTGGTTATGGGAAAATACCTCGGGTGGAGGAAGCTCTCGCGAGTTATCTTTCCCCCGAGGCTGCCTCGTCCCTTAAAGCCCCGGTGCTGCACACTAAGCCATGCCGTGACACATCCACTCTGGTGGGCAGGGCCTATATGGCGGCTGGGCGGGCTGGTAGCTGCCTGCACACTATGGCGGTGTTGCAGGCCTACCAGGCTGACCTCCTCAAGGAGCTTGATGAGGGCGAGGGTCCCTCTTCGAGTGACATCTTGGAGCTTAGGAAGGCTACCGACTTGTCTCTCCGCATCACCAAGGAGATGGCCCGTGCCATCGGTCACTCCATGGCTGGTATGGTGTGTGTGGAGAGGCATTTATGGCTGAATTTATCGGGGATGAAGGAGAGAGAGAAACATTTTCTCCGAGACTCCCCGATGTCACCTGCTGGCCTCTTCGGCGGCGCGGTTAGTACCGTCGTCGAGAGGTTTCAGGAGGTGAAAAAGCAGTCGGCGGCCTTCCAACAGTACCTCCCTCGCCGCTCTGGCTCCTCGGGGAAGGCTGCCTCAAAGGGCCAGCCTCAGCCATCTACCAGCTCCTCGCGCCGATATGTGCAAAGAGAGAGTGTCGCCTCCCGCGCCCCTCCTGAGGGAGCCTGGCAAAGGAGGCGGCGTTCTCGTGGCAAGCCTTCAGGCGAAGAAGGCTTCCTCCAAGCGGTCCTAATTGTGGCGAGACCGCTGAGAGCTGTCCCCCCCGGGGCGGGGCGATCGAGGTCGCCTTCCCCCCGGAGCTCTCGGGGAATCAGTGCTGTGTTCCCGCCGTCCAACACGCTTCGGGCCACACTGATTTCACGCGTCCGCACGTCTCTCCAGCCGCCTCTAAGAAGACCTGCGGCGGGGCGGCGAGTGCGTCCGCACACCAAAAATCATTCTCGACCGCTTCCTGCCAGCCGCTTCAGGAAGTCGGGAACGAGTCTCGGTTGACACCCGATGCCAGCCTCGAGAGGCTGGTTCCCTTAGTAGATTATCTCGGCGCATGGTCATGCCTTCCGAATATATCTCCGTGGGCCCTGTGTACTGTAGAGCTGGGTTACAGACTACTGTTCAGCTCCCCTCCCCCAAAGTTCAACGGGGTGGTCTGGACTGTGGTCGGCCCAGAGCAGGTTCGGGTTATGGAACAGGAAGTTCAATCCCTGTTAGTCAAGGAGGCCATAGAACGTGTTCCTCTGCCAGACAGGGAGTCCGGGTTCTACAGCCGGTCCTTCATAGTTCCCAAGAAGGATGGGGGGTTGCGTCCCATAATAGATCTCAGGCACTTGAATCGTTCTCTGAGGAGGTACAGGTTCAAGATGCTCACCATTCCAGCAATCGTGAGTCAGATCCAGTTCGAGGACTGGTTCGTCACGATAGATCTGAAGGACGCATACTTCCATATATCCATCCTTCCATGTCACAGGAAGTTCCTGAGGTTCGCTTTCGGGGGCGAAGCGTACCAATATCGGGTTCTTTTTCTTTTTGGCCTAGCTCTCTCCCCTCGCACCTTCACCAAGTGCATGGATGCAGCGCTGGCTCCGTTGAGACTCCAGGGCATCCGTGTACTCAATTACATCGACGACTGGTTAATATTGGCCAGGTCGTGCGAGATGGCAGTTCGGCATCGAGATGTCGTTCTGGCCCATATCAGGTGCTTGGGGCTGAGACTCAACACAAAGAAGAGTGTGTTGACGCCCTCCCAGAAGACTACGTTCCTGGGAGTTGTATGGGACTCTACGACGATGGGGGCACAAATGTCTCCCGCGCGCGTGGAGTCCATACTGGCGATGGTCTCCAGGGTGAAGCTAGGCCACAACCTCACTGTGAAGCAATTTCAGAGATTGCTGGGGCTCATGGCTGGACGCTGCCAGCGTCATACCATCTGGCCTGCTACACATGAGATCCCTACAGTGGTGGTTGAGAGCCAAGGGGTTTTCCCAGAGGGGAAATCCGTTCCGTATGATCAGAGTAACGCGCAGATGCCTTCGTTCTCTCGTCATATGGAGGAAACCTTGGTTCTTGTCCCAGGGACCGGTGCTGGGGGCATCATGTTGCCGGAAAACCGTTTCAACAGATTCTTCCCTCACCGGTTGGGGCGCGGTCATGGACGGCCGCTTTGCGAGAGGTCTGTGGGAGACACAGCATTCTTCCTGGCACATCAACTGCCTGGAAATGCTGGCGGTCTACAAAGCCCTGAGGGGTTTTCTTCCGGACCTCCGCGGCCACCATGTCCTGATACGCTCCGACAACACCTCTGTAGTTGCGTATCTGAATCATCAGGGGGGTCTGAGGTCGCGCCCTCTGTGCAGACTGGCACACCAGATCCTCCTGTGGTCCCAGGGGAAACTGTCATCTATCAGAGCGATGTATGTCCCCGGGGACCAAAACCAGGGAGCAGACGTCCTGTCGAGGCAGGGGCTGAGGCCCGGGGAGTGGCGTCTCCACCCCGAGGTGGTGGAGGCCATGTGCGTGAGATTCGGCCCAGTGGAAGTGGATCTGTTCGCGTCTCAAGAGACGTCCCACTGCCCACTGTGGTTCTCTCTAAGGTAACCAGCCCCTCTGGGGCTGGATGCCATAACACAGACGTGGCCGAGGCTGCGTCTGTATGCATTTCCCCCGATCGCTCTGCTCCCGGGAGTCTTCGAGCGATTCCGCCAGGAAGGGATCAGCCTACTTCTAGTAGCACCCCGCTGGCCGACCCGAGTATGGTTCTCGGACATCGTAGCACTGCTGGACGGCCTCCCGTGGCAGGTCCCTCTGAGGAGGGATCTGCTGTCACAGGCAGGGGGCACAATATTTCACCCCCGGCCAGAGCTGTGGAACCTTTGGGTCTGGCCCCTGAGGGGGATCGGTACCTAGAGGCTGGCCTGTCAGCAGGTGTTGTCGAGACCCTACTCAGCTCCAGGGCTCCTTCCACCAAGAGACTGTACAGCCTGAAGTGGAATGTGTTTTCCACTTGGTGTAGAGAGCGTGAGGTGGACCCAGTTAACTGCCCAGTGGCTTCAGTGCTGGAGTTCCTCCAAGATCGTTTCTCCGCTGGTCTTACCCCGTCCACACTTAAGGTGTACGTGGCTGCCATAGCGGCTTTCCACTCGCCTTTAGGTGATGGGCCCCTGGGAAGGCACGATCTGGTTGTACATTTCCTCCGTAGGGTTCGGAGGTTGAGGCCTGCGGCTTGCTCCAGAGTCCCAACCTGGGACCTGGCGGTGGTACTTGAAGGGTTGGCTGAGGCCCCCTTCGAGCCACTGGAGTCGGCAGAGGCAAAGAACCTGACCATTAAGGTGGCCTTTCTCCTCGCTATCACTTCTCTGAGGAGAGTGGGGGATCTCCAGGCCTTGGCTATAATGCCAACTTGCCTGGAGTTTGCCCCCGGTGGAGTTAAGGCCATCTTACATCCTAGACCGGGCTATGTGCCCAAGGTGCCCTCCAATGTGGCACGGTCCGTGATTCTTCAGGCCTTCTGTCCTCCACCTCACATGACGGCGGAAGAAGGGAGACTTCACCTGCTCTGCCCAGTCAGAGCCCTGAGAATGTACCTCGAGAGGTCTTCTCAGTGGAGGAAGTCAGACCAGTTGTTGGTGTGTTTTGGTTCACCCAAGAAAGGGCTGCCTGCATCCAAGCACACAATCAGTAATTGGATTGTCCAGGCTATAGCCACGGCCTATCAGGTGCGCAATTTGCCTTCACCGATGGCCGTGAGGGCGCACTCCACCAGGGGCATGTCCTCCTCGGTGGCCCTCCTTTCTGGAGCCTCGCTTCATGAGATCTGCGAGGCGGCCGGGTGGGCTACTCCGCACACCTTCATACGGTTTTACAGTCTGCAACTCCCTGTGACGCCTGGCGCCAGAATGCTCGCGTCCTAAGTGTGCCTGGCTCCCAGCTTCACACTAGGGCGGGCGTGATTACGGTGTGGCCTAGTGGGCATTACGTTCCCCAAAGTGTCGTCGACGACGACGCAGTGCGAGTTCCCTCGAAGGGGAACATCTCGGGTTACGACTGTAACCCTTGTTCCCCGAGAAGGGAACGAGACACTGCGTCTCGTCGCCACACCTATCACGGACAGAGCGCTTGCTTCATCGCAAAAGAGCTAATGTGTGTGTGTACTGGCGTCCCTTTGTATCTTCCGGTTATGCCGTCATCTACTACGTTATGACGCAGCACCAATCAGGATCAGACGGATTTCATTCATGCTTCAGACGCGCTATGCTGGGGCATTCCCCAAAGTGTCGTCGACGACGACGCAGTGTCTCGTTCCCTTCTCGGGGAACAAGGGTTACAGTCGTAACCCAAGACGTTATTACGTGTGTCTTGCAATTGCATTTGAGATAATAAATGTTCTCCCTTTTATGTAAACAAGTACATATTTCTATATTGTTTTCTTGTGTTTGTAGGCTTTGTACTCATCTTTAGACATTTTAACTATGCAATGTACTAAGTATCTTTTTATAAGTATACAGGGCATGTTTATTGGGTTACATTTTATCTGTAAAAAATGTAGGGGGCCCAGAAATTTTGGTTTCCATAGGGCCCAGAATTTCTGGCGGCATCCCTGGTAGTGAAGCTTCATTTAATATACAGTAACTGCTAGCTTAGCTCACTACATTTTCCAGCTTGCCCAACACTGTTAAAATCCTTTCAAGAGTGCGTTTGCTTGGAGCTACTCCATGCCGTTAATTTTATAAGGCAAGAATCTCATCATACTAAAACCACGTTTAAAATACTCATTGTGTTCACAATTCATCCTGTGTCGGCCGCGTCAGATCAATGAGCAGCAAGTCATAAATTACATTTTTAAAGTCATAATTTTTAATCTCATAATTTCGACATAGTATGTCATAATTTCACAATAGTCTGTTGTGGAGTGACCTCTGGTGGCTCTCAAGGGCACTCCAGCTGGTGACCATTACAATACTAGAGGTGTTTGGTGGATTATTTTTAATTTTTTTAATTGGTGAGATAAACATCAAAGATGCTTTGCTACAAGCAGGAATTGCAAGAGCTACTTGGATATGGTCTTTGTGATGGTTTTCCGCGGTGAGAAAGCGGGCGGGGCATCCACATTGTCGAAAACTCCTCTGCATTGTCAGCAGGTGTCTCAGGTTCACTAGCGTTTCGCCCCTTAACCTGTACGCTTCACCTGAGAGCATTTAGCCTTTGCCTGCAGAGGGGTTCCAACTGTGGGCTCTCTTCAGCCACAACCATCTTGAGCTAGTCTCGGCTGCCAGGGCTATCTCCCTGGTGGCTTTCTTCAGATGTTTTGGATCCAGACCAACCTTCTGTAGGAAATAGAGCAAAGAAGTTGCAGGGAAACCACGACAGCCGACTTCGATGGGAAACATGGTTACGTGCCATCCTTTGGAAAGAGCCTCATCGATCAAGTCCTGGTACTTAGCCTTCTTGATTTGATGCGAGATAGCTAGCCTGTCCTCCCATGGCACTGTAAGTTCAGCTACTAAGATGGTCTTGATGCTCCTGGAAATCAGGACCAGATCCAGACAGAGTGAGGTCACTGCGATGTCTTGTGGGAAGACAAGCCTACTTCCCAGGTCCACTTGCATCTCCCAGTCAAAAGCACGCTGTAAAATGGATGGCGGGTGCTTGGCAGTTGCCTTTACCATGGGAGGATGGTTGCCTTCACGCTGGAAGTTTATGAATTTTGGAGACTGTGGTGCCAGGTTGATGTTGGCTGTGACTCTTTTGCAGATTCATACATTTGGCGACTTCTGTCAGGACCTTGTCGTGTCTCCACCTGTATCGACCATCTCCTAGTGCTTTGAGGCATGCCGACAAGATATGATTCAGTGTACATAGTACTGCTCCACAGTGCTTGCATGATGGATCTTCTTCCTTGCCCCAGATCTTTAAATTACTTGGAGTTGGCAAGAGGTCAGCCACAGCACGTAGCAAGAAAGTCAGCTTGCCTTGGTCGGTTTCCCAGAGTTCCTTCAGGACAGTGATCGCTCGAGTGCCTGGTCCCACTGCATCCACTGCCCCTGAGAGGCCAGTCCCACCGCTTTCACACGGCGGTGTTCTTCTTCTGCCTCTCGGACCCTCTGCACCACAAGCTCTCTCTTGCCTTTGGTGTTGGTCTTGCTCCACCTCTTTGTGTTGTAATGTCCAAGTCCCATGCGGCCTTGACAGACCACTCCGACAATCTCCTGATGTTTCCAGTGTGCTGGAAATACTATACTATATGTAAGACATAGAAAAACAAATCAAATTGCTGCCTTTCTCATTCATTCTTTATACTGTAATACAGACAGTAAAATGAAAAGATCATATTCTTATCATATAATGAATATTAATGTGAAATTTTTTTTAAAAACTTTAAAGATAAAATTTGTGTAATGCTCATGTTGTTAGTGTTTTGAATGGCTTGCATGTTTTCTGAATGTGAATTGTTGCCAGTGTTATGCAGAGCTTATGTTGAGACATATATGAAGGGTTTTGAGGTCTGAGTGAGATTAACTCTTTGGCCAAGATTCATGTTGGTAATGCAGACTGTGTGAAGAGTTTTGAAAATGTGGTTCACTATTAATCAATGCTTGTTTAGCAATAAAAAAACTGTAATCAAATTAACACTACCATATGTTTATTACCCTTGCTGAAGTTGTGTTTAAATGTATGAAGGTGTTTCTTCCTCCTGCCACATTTCATCAGTTCCACATGATCAAGAGTGCAGTTATACTGAATATCAGCACGCCTGCGATTATACCATAGACATGAAGAGCAGCGCGATTGTGAATGTGATATTACTTTATATAACAGTTCTACAAGCAAGAACTTTCAAACTTTCCTTTCAGACAAAATCTGATTAGTTAGTATGTATATTATTTCCATGGCCACTGATGAAAGAAACACTAGATTAATCCTGGAGTGAGAAACACATTAAAGTCGACATGAAATCAAAATTGACCCTATTTACTTTGTTAGCGGATATTACTAGTCTTGTGGTGAACAATTAATCCGTGCAAGTTAATACACGGAAAAAAAATGTTTGCCGAAGTTATCTTTAATCAAAGTCTGAAAAGTTACTTCCGGGTCTGGAATGGTTCTTTTTTTTCTGATGACGTAGGCATGAGAACTTGGGTTGTTTAAACGCTTAGCCACTCCCCTCAAACCGTTACTCTGCTATGGGCGAGATATGGAGAGGAGGAGCGCTAAAGTAAAACCCTGCCCTCTGTTCAATATTCCCTTTCACTCGGAAATGCGTCACAACACTTGAGAAAAGTCGTTTGCAACTTCCGGTTCACGCAGACTTTAACCCTCTGGAGTCTAAGGTGTTTTTGGGGTCCTTGAGATGTTTTGACATGACCTGATATTTTTATTTTTTTCAGTTGCTTATAAACATATTAATGGCAAAGGTGTAATTACACACTATTTAGCACGAACATGTCTATCATAATATGTGAGCAACATGCATGTACATGTTTGCATTTTTGAGAGAATATTATTTATGCATGGTTATTCAAAAAACTAAAACTTAAATTGTCTGATATAAGACCACAAACGACAAACTTCACATATTCCCACAATACTTTTGACTAATGGGTGCTGTCGGCTAAAGTGTTTACTTTAAAATGATCTGAAAATCATCCGGGCTAATCGTTCACATTAAACAATAGATTGATTTAAATTTTGTAAGACACTTTTTGTTTGGAAAGGCAATATGCAGGTGGGCGTGAATGATCCAACAAGGTCATGAATAATGTCCTCATTCCCACCTGAAGACAAAGAAGACCTGCTAATGCTGCATACTAATGAGCCTTTCATAGGTGTCACTGAGCCACAAGATGCAAAGACAACACACACACACACACACACACATATACACACACACATATATATATATATATATACACACACACACATACACATACATATATATATATATATATAACTACAGAATTGGTTCAGAGTTGGAAACATCTTGAAAAAAGTGTATTTTTCCACAAACTGTGTATGCTTGCAAATTGTATAATATCCAAGGTAAACATTTCTAGTAATTGTGCAGTTAATTCTCATTCGTATTTTCAGAAAGTTTGGGATGTAGGCTATCCTCTCCCCAAATTTGTCACTAATAAAACACAAAAATAATTTAAAGACAAGGCTTATATTGATATTTTAAGATTTTGTTTGCACCTTGTAAATTAGGTTTTGATGTGGCAGTAAAAACTTTATAATATATCCAAAACGAAATGTTGTCTTTCATATTTAGTCTGTAACATATTGTCTTTTATAGGCTAATATATATTAGGGCATAAATTTTAATTTGCAGTTTAATATGTTGCTTATCCAAAGACATTTTATTTCAACGTATTCAGTCGATTTTTACTCATCTCAGTAGGCAATATAGATAGTTTCATTCACACACAGACACGCGCGATCTGTAGCAGCTAAACAACAACATGCGTCTGTGCCGTTCATTCATTCAAACACAGAAACGCGATTCAAATTTAAACAGTCTTTTGCGGTTTACAGACACCATTTCATATCGCGATTAGAACAAGCACTCACTGATGATCTGCAGCTGGATCCGTTGTTAGGCTACTCCAGCACGTTTGAGGTAAAATTTCCAGGATTATCACGATATTATTATTCCTCACAGCGAGTGTGTTGTCCAGCTGTTGTGGGCGTTGACTGGTTTGCATGTGTTGCTTCAGATTATCTGCGTTTGAATAGCGCGCGCTCTCGATGGGCGTGTCACATTAGCAGAATAATGAGCTGCCAGAACGATAATGAGACCGGCTGATCTCTCGCTCTTTATATATAGATTACATAAACAGAGAATATTTATTTTAGTTTTGAATTAGATAATTTAAAACTACACACTTAAATGATTACAGAGATATATAGCTCATGTCTGAGTGAATAGTATTCGCTGAGTTTTGTTTGAGTTTAGAGAAGTGCTTCAGAAAAAAAGTTCACGGAGACGGAGAGGCAGAAAGCACTCCCTGTTTACTTTCTTTATTTTACAAAAGCACAATGTTTTATTTCGATTGTAAGTGGACACATAAAAAAGTAGACATTTAACAGCTTATTTTTAGTATTTTAGACCAGTATTTTAGGTCTATTTTGCTGCTATGTAAAAAAAAACGAGCAAAACGCGCCCACGCGTTTGCCGACCTCAGGGGGTTAACAACAACTGCAGTTTCTGCTTCACTCCACATCGCTCTCATACTGTGATCCGAAACACTAACATCCAGTGTCATAATCAATATCAGCACTAACTCTTATTTCAAATCAAATAAATTACTACCCATAATGTGTATTTTTAAAGTCTTTACAAACTTTGAACTAGACATTGATATTGTGTAGTGTGTGATCCTCCATCAGCAGCTGCAGTTTCTCTCAGCTGTATCAGTGCAGTGTCATAATCACTGGAGACTGAAACTGGAAACAGTAGCAGGCGACGTTTATTGCGACAGGGTGACAGTACAAGCAGGTGGTATACGTGACGCAGGGACTAGATGGTCAGGATCCGTGAAGATGTGCGATGGTGAGGTGATGGTGAGAAGACAGGTAATCCAACACGAAACGCGAAGACAGGAACAAGGCAGGAACAGGACACCGGAACACCAACACGAACAACATCTAACAAACGATCTGACAATGAGAGGAGATGAGCAGTGAGAATAAGTAGAGTGGTGAGATTGCCCGCAGCTGGTGAAGTGATGATGATGGACAGCTGGAGCGGATCAGGTAATGTCAACATTCACGCCCACAAAACCACGCGCTCACACACCACGCGCTCACACAACAACATAAACACGAGACTAGAAGGAACAGAGAAAACGTCTACCGTGACAGTACCCCTCCTCCTAAGAACGCCTCCTGGCGTTCCCAGACTCCCTTACCCGTCGATTGTAATCATCGATAAGGGAGTGATCCAGGATGTCTCGAGCAGGAACCCAACTTCTCTCCTCCGGACCGTAACCTTCCCAGTCCACCAAGTACTGAAATCCGCGTCCCCTCCGCCTAGAGTCCAGAATACGGTTAACCGAATATGTGGTCTCCCCATCTACGAGTCGCGGTGGGGGAGGAACCGGGACCGGCGGATTAATGTGAGAATGAAACACGGGTTTGATTTTGGACACATGAAAGGCGGAATGGACCATCCTGTACGCGGGAGGTAACTTGAGGCGGACTGCCACCGGACTAATGATCTTGGTGACAGTAAACGGGCCAATAAGTTTGGGTGCAAGCTTATTAGAGACGGTGCGCAAAGGAATGTTCTTAGTTGAAAGCCACACTTTTTGACCCACGATGTATACGGGAGGCTTTGACCTGTGGCGATCGGCCTTGGCCTTGGTGCGCGCCCCCACCTGGAGTAGAATCTCACGGGCTGTAGTCCAGGTGCGGTGACACCTCTGAACGAAGGCGTGAGCGGAGGGAACCGCAACCTCGGATTCCAGACTGGGAAAAATAGGTGGCTGGTAACCTACACTACACTCAAACGGAGATAGGCCCGTGGCCGACACTGGCAACGTGTTGTGGGCGTACTCCACCATAGAGAGTTGTTGGCTCCATGAAGAAGGATTCTTGGATACCAAACATCGCAACACTCTTTCCAAATCTTGGTTGGCTCTCTCGGTTTGGCCATTGCTCTGGGGGTGAAACCCTGAAGAAAGACTAACCGTCGCCCCCAGTAATCTACAAAACTCTCGCCAAAATTTGGATACGAACTGGGGTCCCCTGTCGGAAACCACGTCAATCGGAAGGCCATGTAAACGAAAGACGTGATCAACGACCGCTACCGCTGTCTCCTTAGCTGAGGGTAATTTGGGTAAGGGAACAAAATGGGCTGCCTTCGAGAACCGGTCCACCACAGTTAAATCCACTGTGTTCCCTTGAGAGGGTGGGAGGGCGGTAACAAAATCTAGAGCGATATGGGACCAGGGTCTCGAAGGAACCGACAGCGGCTGAAGTAACCCATCTGGAGGTCGATTGGAAGTCTTACCAGTAGCACAAACCGAGCAAGCCAAAACAAAATCGTGAATGTCGCGAGCCATACGAGGCCACCAGAATCGTTGCCTGACTAAAAAACTAGTACGATTAACTCCTGGATGGCACGCCACGTTGGAGCCATGACCCCACTGGATAACGTCAGACCGTAATCCCTCCGGCACAAACAAACGATTCGGTGGACACCCGGGCGGAGGCGTTACCCCTTCTAGGGCGCTCTTGACCCTCGACTCGACCTCCCATGAGAGTGTGGAGATGAATAGAGTCTCCGGCAAAATGCATTCGGGAGTAACCGGGCGTTCGGAAAAATCAAATATACGAGATAACGCGTCGGGTTTGATGTTCTTGGAACCCGGACGGTAAGAAAGAGAAAAATCAAAACGACCGAAAAAAAGTGCCCACCGAGCCTGCCTGGAGTTCAATCTTTTAGCAGTTCTGATGTACTCTAGGTTCTTGTGATCAGTCCAGACGATAAAAGGTACCCCCGCACCTTCTAACCAGTGGCGCCATTCCTCCAACGCTAACTTAACTGCCAACAACTCTCTGTTACCAATGTCGTAATTACGTTCGGCAGGGGACAATCGGTGAGAAAAAAACGCGCACGGATGCATCTTGTCGTCTGCAGGGGAGCGTTGGGACAACACTGCACCTACTCCCACCTCTGACGCGTCGACCTCCACCACGAACTGACGTGAGGAATCAGGGGCGACAAGAATGGGGGCTGAAACGAAGCGGCCTTTCAGTTTAGCAGACACGGCCGACCACCTGAACGTAGTTCTGGGGGAGGTCAAGGCAGTCAGAGGTGCGACTAGTTGGCTGAAGTTGCGAATAAAACGCCGATAGAAATTGGCGAACCCCAGGAACCTCTGCAGGGCCTTGCGAGAGTCCGGGCTTGGCCAATCTACCACAGCCTTAATCTTCTCAGGGTCCATCCGCATCCCTTCAGACGAGACGATGTACCCTAGGAAAGGAACAGACTGTGCATGAAAATCGCATTTCTCCGCCTTGACAAAAAGCCCATTCTCTAACAACCTCTGAAGCACTCGTCTGACGTGTTGCACATGTTCCTGGAGAGAAGAAGAAAAAATCAATATGTCATCCAGGTAGACATATATGAACTGATCGATCATATCTCCCAACACGTCATTGACCAGTGCCTGGAAAACTGCCGGGGAGTTGGACAGCCCGAACGGCATAACCAAATATTCAAAGTGCCCCCTGGGGGTGTTAAAGGCAGTTTTCCACTCATCCCCCTCCCTAATGCGAACCAAATGATAAGCGTTACGCAAATCCAATTTTGTGAAGACAGACGCTCCCTGCAACCTCTCGAAGGCTGAAGACATCAGCGGCAAAGGATAGGTATTCTTTACCGTGATGTTATTCAACCCTCGGTAATCAATACAAGGTCGCAGAGAACCGTCCTTCTTCCCCACAAAAAAGAATCCCGCCCCCGCTGGAGAAGAGGAAGGGCGGATGAACTTGGTTGCTAGAGAATCAGAAATATATTTCTCCATAGCCTCCCTTTCTGGTCTAGAAAGTGAATATAACTTGCCCTTAGGCGGAGACTTACCTGGCAGTAAATCTATAGCACAGTCATAGGGACGATGCGGAGGGAGAGAAGCAGCACGAGACTTACTGAACACTTCCTTCAGGTCCAGATACTCTGCGGGCACGTTAGACAAATCCCCTGCTTCCTCCTGAAAAACAGAAACAGGGACAGACGAACAAGCAGAAACAAGACAGGACTTATGACATTCCTTGCTCCACTCCAGCACAGTCTTGTGATGCCAGTCTATACGGGGGTTATGTTTGATGAGCCAGGGGTGTCCAAGGACGACGGGAGCAAGAGGTGAGTCCATGATGAGAAATGAAACTGTCTCTGAATGGTTGCCGGAAGTGATGAGAGTTATATCCTCGGTAGAAAGGGAAATGGTAGGAAGTTCTTGTCCATTGAGTGCTTTAACGGCGATCCTGTGAGTGAGAGGTCTGAGTGGAATCTGAAGTTTCTGTGCAAAAGTGTGGTCCATAAAATTACCCTCAGCCCCAGAGTCCAGAAGTGCTTGACAGTCGTGCTGGTGGACTGACCATCTAAGTCTTACCGGGAGGAGCGTGGAGGTAGATGTGATCGTAGGTGAGGTCTTCCCGGCGGAGATCCCACCCGATAGTAGCCTCAAGTTTACTATCGGGCTTGACCTCTTTACCGGGCAGTCGTAAGCATAGTGTCCCGTACCTCCACAATACAGGCAAAGGCCCTGGGACCTCCGCCTCTCCCTCTCCTCCCGGGAAAGCCGAGCTCGACCCACCTGCATGGGTTCCGGATCGAATGCGGGACTGACCACGTCCCTCCTGTTGGGCCTCCCGCCCTCAGCTCCTCCGGTGGGTCGGGTAGACGGGGTCCGGCGCTCGACCAGGGACAGCCGCGTGTCCACCCGCAGTGCCAGATCCACGAGCCCGTTCAGAGTGGTGGGAAGGTCCAGGGCGTAGATCTCCTTCTGGACGTGGTCAGCCAACCCATGCAGGAACATGTCCCACTGCGCCTCCTCGTTCCATCCGCACTCCGCCGCCAAGGTCCGGAACTCGATCGAGAAATCGGAGACAGAACTTTCTCCTTGGCGAAGTCTTGCCAGGATCCTGGCAGCCTCTCTCCCCGAGACGGCACGGTCGAACACCTTTCTCATCTCGGCGGCGAGGGTCTGGAACGAGGCGCAGCATGGGTTCTGGTTCTCCCACACCGCCGTTCCCCAAAGCGCCGCCCTCCCAGTCAGCAGCGTTAAAACGAAAGCCACCCTGGCTTGTTCGGTGCTGAAGGTCTGAGGTTGAAGAGCGAATTGCATAGAACAACGTGTCAGGAACGTTCTGCAAAGAGCTGGTTCACCAGAATATGATTCTGGTGCGGGTAGGCGGGGCTCTGACTGGGAGATGCGCGCTGGAGCTGTGGGAGGGACGACCGGTGTGGGCGGCGCAGCGGGACCCTGTAGGCGTTGGATCTGCTGGGTGAGCTCGGACACCTGCGTCACCAACGCTTGTACTGTGCGACCCGTATCGCCGATCTCTCTCCGCTGCGAATCCATTCTCTGGACGGTGTGATGAACGAAGTCTTCCAATGACCCCGAAGACACGCCCGCTGCTTCCATTCCATGGTCAGATCGTTCTGTCATAATCACTGGAGACTGAAACTGGAAACAGTAGCAGGCGACGTTTATTGCGACAGGGTGACAGTACAAGCAGGTGGAATACGTGACGCAGGGACTAGATGGTCAGGATCCGTGAAGATGTGCGATGGTGAGGTGACGGTGAGAAGACAGGTAATCCAACACGAAACGCGAAGACAGGAACAAGGCAGGAACAGTACACCGGGACACCAACACGAACAACATCTAACAAACGATCTGACAATGAGAGGAGATGAGCAGTGAGAATAAGTAGAGTGGTGAGATTGCCCGCAGCTGGTGAAGTGATGATGATGGACAGCTGGAGCGGATCAGGTAATGTCAACATTCACGCCCACAAAACCACGCGCTCACACACCACGCGCTCACACAACAACATAAACACGAGACTAGAAGGAACAGAGAAAACGTCTACCGTGACATGCAGTCACTGTGACGTCTGACTGACAGAGGTTTTTGTACGACTCTTTATCACTGTGTGAACACATAGCTACTAGGAATGTGATAACTCTGACAGTAATAATCTCCTGTATCTTCAGTCTGGACTCCACTGATGGTCAGAGTAAAATCACTGCCAGATCCACTGCCACTGAATCTAGATGCAGTTCCAGTATTACGGGTTGTTGCATAATATATGAGGAGTTTAGGAGCTTCTCCAGGTTTCTGTGAGTACCAGGCTAAACGATCATTACTATACACATCACTGCTGGTTTTACAGTTTATTCTGACTTCTTCTCCTGGTTGAACTGCTGGTATTGATGGACTCTGAGTTACAGTGATCTGTCCTCTACACTCTGAAAGAAATGATATATGATGATATACAGTATATAATACATATATACATTTAACATTTTAAGAGAACTTATAATTGTAAAAACTGCATTACACAAACCTTGAGCAAACAGTGCAATAGTCCAGATGAAGAAGTTGATTGTGTTCATAGTTGTAGTTTAGTCGTGTGTGATGATGAAGAGTGTGTGTGTTCTGCTCTCAGTCATGAAGTGTTAAACTCACAGCACTATAAACACTCTCAGACACTGAAGCATGTGCTGACAATGCAAAGAAGTGGGCAGGATTTACAACAGCTTGTGCTGATAACACACTCATATACACTAGAGTTACACAATCATGACTTTATTGTGTGTGTTTATTGTGACTCCTGAGACACTGAGGATGTGCAGATGAACGTCCATCTCTGTGTCCATATTCAGTCATGTGACCATCATCACTGCTACACTTCCACTAGATGAAGCGCCATCACTAAAGTAAGATCATGAATCATGAGTCTGTTCAGAAAGTATCAGGACTGATTGTGAATCTCTAATCAGAGTTCATGGTGTCACTCCATCTATCATGAAGCCTCATGTGTGTCTGAAATCATCAGATGGAGAAGAAACCGGCTGTTAAAGATGGAGACATATTAGAGCTTGTTCACGCTTCATGATCTTGTGTGGAGATTCAGAACCAGTCCAGATACTTTTATAACACACCTTGAATATGAACACATGCTGGACTGTGTAGAACATGCTAAATACCTTTTATATCTTCATTGTTACACTTTCTATTGACTTTGGCTATAATATTCAATAAAGTCATGATTTGAACAGATTTCCACTGAAGATTGAAGTCTGAAGCTGCAGGTTTTTCTGTGAATCATGATGATTGATCTGCATATGAAGAACAGAAGCATCATTATGAGAAACTCCACAACATCATCCATGATCAAAGAGGTCAAAGGTCACCTCAGAGGTCACAGCTCATCACATATATTTCTTTAAACAGTGTTATATCAGAAAGCATTTAGTGGAATCTGAATGAGTGAGTGTTGAGAAGAGCTGAGGATCTTCTAATATCAGTGTGTTGAAGTGTTGTTTCTCTCTCTCTGCTGGAGTGTGTGTTCACTCGAGTGGAATAGAGGTTTTTGTACGAGCGTTTCATTAGATTGTGTCACTGTGGTGGACATTCGGTGGAGGAACTAAACTGGTGATCGGTAAGTCTTTTTAATTACATATTTAAAAAAATACACAAATATAGATTTAAAAAAATGTTTTAAAGTTGAAACAATACTTTTTTAATAGTAATGATTATTAAATATTGTGGCAAAACTTTACTTGAAGCTTTTATGTATAATTCATTATAAATGTATTCATAATGTAGATTTTAATGCCATATATATCTTTTCATAAATTATTGTAAACAAGTTAAAAGTTAAAATGCAGTGTAATATTAGCAAATTCCTTGTTAAATCTGAAATTGGTTGTTTATCATGAGTTTTAATGCATTATATAATAATGTAACTATGAATATATAATATTATAATGTGTTGTAACTGCGGTAAAAATTATTGATGAGATCATAGATACATTATAATGTGTGTAACATTGCTTAACTAAAGCATTAAAATACTTTTATAGTGCAATATGTATAAAGGCTTTAATTAAAGAGTTACTGATATTGTTGTATAATTATTTAATCTAAACTAATGATATTATTATAAGAACGGCATTTTACTTAAAAAAAAACATTTCTAAACATATTTCCACACTGTGTCTCACTATGAGTTTATTCAGTTTATTATAATGTGTTTTAACTGCGGTTACAATTATTGATTAGATCATACATGCATTTTAATGTATATATAGTGCAATATGTATGAAGACTTTAAATAAAGTGTTACTGATATTGTTTTATAATTATTTAATCTAAAACTAGAACAGCATTATTAATATAATGTGTCTCACTATGAGTTTAATCAGTTGTTTTTCCTTCATTTATTTCTACACTGAGTTCATATTTAGTTCATCTTTTATTGTAGAAATCATACATGTAAAAAGAGATTTGACATCAGAATGTAAATGTTGCGACTTTCTGTAGTTCAGTCAATGATCCTGAATCTCTTTTGCTCATGTTGTGCTTATAATTCAGTGCTTTATAATACAAACACAATTATACACAATATAGGTATGTTTAGAAATGTTTATTCAGTGTTTAATTCTGTTTAAGTTTTAAGAATATCCAAGTAAAACTTTAAAACTTTGAATATCCAAGTTTACTTTATTTTGGGATATAAAAACTGTTAGAATTGATTATGTGCATTAGTGTGTTGTGTGTGTGTGTTTGTGAATGTGTTGTGTTTGTCTCCTGCAGCTGGTCCCACAGTGAAGCCCTCAGTGTCTCTGCTGCAGATCTCTGGAGACTCAGCCGCACTGCTCTGCCTGCTCAGCTCTTACTCTCCACAGGGGGCGCTGGTGAGCTGGACACTGGACGGGTCAGAGGTCACCGAGGGGGTTCTGACCAGCGCAGAGAGCCAGCAGGACGGCCGCTACAGCCGCAGTAGCGTCCTGACCCTCAGCAAAGCACGCTGGGAAGAGGGAGAGCTGTACGTCTGCAGAGTAACACATGATGGAGCTCCTCATGAGGTCTCGTTCCACAAGAGCTCTGAGTGCTGATGTTCCTCTCCTGAAGATGAGCCGTATCTGAGTGTGTGTGTCAGGCAGGATTCACATGAGTCTAGTGCTGCAGCTGTAGTGTGTGTGTGTGTGTGTGTGTGATCTTTCAATATGCTGTGTTTGCTGCAACATTCAATAAAGCTTCTCAACAAGTTCACTTTGTGTCTGACAACATCATTCCACTAACAGATGAAGATGCAGGTGCTTTTCAGAAGGTTGATGTCGCAGTAAATGTCAAATAAAGCTCTTGGGGTTTGAACATGGTCTCTGGAGACAGAGCTGCTCTATTCTGAGAGATCACAATCACTCCAGCCTGACAATGCAAATGGGCTTTTCAGTCTCACTCTGTGATTGGTCGCATGATCTGGACTGGAGCAGTTTCACTTCTGCTGCGCATTTACATGTAAAGAAGGTGGTGAACTTTAACAAATATCATAAAAATCATTAATAAAACCAATTGTGTAAGAATGTAAAAGTTTCTCTGGCTCAAATGGAAAGCATCTCGTCCAGACAGCAGAAGTGACTGAATCTGTTCAGTTTGATTGACAGGATCATATATTACTCCTAAAACATGATGATCATATTGAAACACTGACTCATTCTCTTCATAAACACAAGAGTGATGTTGATTGTAATGATATAGTGTTATTAGTGTGTGAAAATACAATCATAAATCATTCTTCAAAGCTGAACTAAACACTGGCAGAGTCAAGAGGAAGATGATGCTGAAAGTCATGTTTGTTGGTTGATGAAGAAGAGCTCTTGATCATGTCATGTTCAGTTCATAGAGCTATAAACACATGCAGAGTGAAAGTCAAAGAGCTTTACTGACAGGGTTGAAGAACGGCTCTTGTCCTTCTCTTGTCCGTCCAGATCAGCCTTTCCTCGGCGAGTCCTGGCGTTTGCCACCGGCTCGGATGTCTCTAGTCTAGTGTTCAAACATGAGATATAACTCGTCTTGTGTATCTAACGGTGATCTTTGGTCTCAGGAATCTCTCATTTTTTCCCAGATCGTTCTGGCTGAGGGCAAAGTGAAGTTTAATAACTTTATATATTTAGTATATATATCATATATACACTGGGAACATTTAAGAGTGATATTGATTGAATATGTACACTGTAAAAAATTATTTGTTGACACAACTTGACTTGGTCAAGTCATCTTGTTGCATTGACTCAGTTAAGTTTAGCCAACGTTAAGAGTTAAAGCTGCAGTCCGTCGTTTTTCCTCTTTGTCGCCATCTCTGTTAGAAATCTGCAATTGCAGTTATTCGCGGAATTATTAACTGTGTGTGGGTAGTAAATCGGCATGATCAGCGCGGATGAACACAATGTATCGAGGAGAACCTGTCGCGTCGCTGTGGATACTGTACTGTCATCAGCAATGTCAGAGTATACCTTTTGAAAGTGTCAACATTAGAATTTTCATCGGTAAATCTCATCTGAACAAGTAAGTAACATTCACTTTTGTTCTGACCAAATTCGGGGGGTGGGGGGAAGCATTGCAGTAGCTATATCATGCTGATTAAATCTAACGATTGCTTATATCACGTCAAAACGTGAAAAAAATATTTTTTCTGTAGACAATCTGAAGTCCGAAGTCTTTGGGTTTTACAACTGGTGAATCTCCAGTTGTCACTGGTGATTGTCGCTTTAAACTTTCGGGATCCACCATACCAAGTGCTAAGCTAAATCTCCACCTCCATCATCCACACACGCTAGCCGGGGACTCCTTCTCTATGTGTACAGAAGTGACGTAATGACGCAAAGACATGCTCGAAATTCCCGCGGAAATCCACCAGTAACACTGGAATTAAATTTATTATTACAAGCTTACCGTTTTGAATTGAGGTAAGGCAAGCAGATCGTTTTGAACACTGGCTGGTTAAGCTTTTTTCCACAAATGTCTTTTTTGATATTTTTAAACCCAAAAAAGTGCCGGACTGCAGCTTTAAGTTAACTCAACTTATATGTATTTGTTGGAATAACTTGCAGTAAATTGGGCCAACGTGCTGTATCAATTAATAAGCATTTAGATTTTTTTGTTAAGTCAACTGAAAAACATTGGTTGAACTTAATTTGTCATGTTTTCACAACCATTAACCAAGTCTAACTGACATTAAATAGTATTTTTTCCTCAACATCACAACTTAACTTTTTGAGTTTACTAGACTTAATTGCTTGCTTTGACAAGACTTTCTAGATATCTACCTGGAACCAGATTTTTTTATGAAATCAACACAACTGCAAAATTGAAATTCTCAGCATTTATTTTTTAAACAGATGCATTGCACCCAAAAACAGACAAAAAGACTTAGCTTTCAAAGCTAACAAAGCTCACACAAGCATGTGCAAACTTCTTTATGCACAGACCCATTCTTAGAGAATAGTACAATTAACTCTCCTTGTCTCTATCAGATATTTTCATTGCAGGAACGAAGAATTCACAATAAGCTGAGTTTAACAACTTCAAATAAAACAGTGTCTTCAATTCCCAATCAAATATCAGACATGACAAGGAAAGAGAAGCAGGACAAGGTAACAAGATAACAGTCTGTTTGAAAAGAGTTCTAGAATACCAATGTTAAAATACACAGCTCACAGAAACACGTGCAAACTTCTCTATATGCACAGACCCATTTTAGAGCCAAAATAGTACAAATTACTCTCCTTGTCATTATCAGATATTTTCCTTACAGGAACAAGTGTACATGAAGAATTCACAATAAGCTGTGTTTAACAACTTCAAATTAAACCATGTCTTCAATTCCCAATCAAACGTCAAACATGACAAGGAAAGAGGAAGCAGGACAAGCTAACAAGAAAACAGTCTGTTTGGAAAACATTCAAGAATACCAATGTTACACTTAAACCATAAGATCTAAAATAACAATGGTCTAACTTTAAAACAATGTAACAGTGTAAGTGCTAATAGTAGCAACAAGGAGAAAATAGCTCACAAGCAGCGCCGCTGAGGAGGCCAATGAATTGCCGTGATTCGATACGGGTTCAGACAATCAGCACATGCCTTCACGTGGCGGCCCTGTTTTGACTCATTTTACAGTACCAGACAGTTCTAATGAATTTATTATTTTTTGGAATGGTTATGAACCACAGAAACCACCAACACTAGGCAAAACGATGTGAGAAAGGAGAAATATGCAATTACTTAAGGGAAATTTAACTTATTTTTCACATAAATATGCTTGTAACCAATTGCTTTTGTAACGAATGGGCCAGAATCATGATTCTATTTCTCTTTGCAAAAATCCACATTCCTTCGTGCTGCCACCCTCTGAACTCAGATATGTAAATCAAGACTCACGAGAACCTAAATTACCGCCATGGCTCCGCCGTGGCTGGATTCCGAGTGTCTCTTGACACCGTTACGACTCGTGAAGTGTGTGAAAGGTTTGATATTGTGTAGTGTGTGATCCTCCATCAGCAGCTGCAGTTTCTCTCAGCTGTATCAGTGCAGTCACTGTGACGTCTGACTGACAGAGGTTTTTGTACGACTCTTTATCACTGTGTGAACACTGGACCACTGTGGAAACTCTGACAGTAATAATCTCCTGTATCTTCAGTTTGGACTCCACTGATGGTCAGAGTAAAATCACTGCCAGATCCACTGCCACTGAATCTAGATGCAGTTCCAGTATAACGTCTGTTCACTCTATGAATCAGGAGTTTAGGAGCTTCTCCAGGTTTCTGTGAGTACCAGGACAGACAGGGTGGAGTACAGCCTGTTAAAGGAGTGCTGGCGGTGCATCTCATCACAACATTCTCTCCTGACGAAACTGTGTGAACTACAGGAGTTTGAGAAACTGTGATCTGTCCACTGGAGCCTGAAACAGAAATGCATAAAAACAATGTGTCATATTATAAATACAAATAGATGTTCAGTATTTATAAAATATGAACCAACTTTATTTATGTAATTATAAGCATGTCAGTGTCTTATTGTATACCTGATATCCAGAGCAAAATCCAGATGAAGAAGTTGATTGTGTTCATAGTTGTAGTTTAGTCGTGTGTGATGATGAAGAGTGTGTGTGTTCTGCTCTCAGTCATGAAGTGTTAAACTCACAGCACTATAAACACTCTCAGACACTGAAGCATGTGCTGACAATGCAAAGTGACTGTCACTATTTAAATCGTTATCCTGAAGACTGTAGATCAGTCAAACACATTTTTTTAATATATTTTATTTAAAGCTTTTCACATTTTTACAGAACAACCCCCCAGCCCATGCCAGCATATAAGTAACAAGTAAATAAAGTAAATAATGATAACAAATATATATATACAGTATATATAATTAAATTAAAATAATAATAATAACAACAACAATAATAATACAAAATAAAAAAATAAACAATAATGACAAATGCCTATATATACATATGTATAAGTACATATTCACTCATAAACATACAATATCCATACATGCATATAAATATATATATACATACTGATACATATTGCAAACCTGTACATATACATATATTAAAAGTAAAATACTTTTGCCAATACCAAATGATTACCCAATTATGAAAAGAGAGAGTTATTGCACTCTGCAAGACGCAATATAATCTACAGTACCACACCTCTTAGAACATATGTCTAATATGTTCAATTCCATGATCCCCTTCCAGAAATTATATGAAGGACTTCCAAATCTGTACAAATGTATTCGGTTTACCAGCAATTTCATATCTGATCTTTTCCATATGTAGCACACTGCTAACCTCTGCAAGCCACATCTCAAATTTAGGTACAAACTCTTTGTTCCACATCAACAAAATCGCCTTCTGCGCTATTGTCATCCCATATTGTATCGTCTGGATTTGATTATGGTTATAGGTCACTAAAGAAGGGGCCCAGCCTAATATTGCAACACTGAGATCATGAGGAAAATCAGTCTTAAGTACCTTTGAGTAAAAAAAAAAGACCTCAGACCAGAATTTACATATTTTTGGCCAGATCCAGAATAGATGAGCCAATGTACCCTCATTGGATTTGCATTTAATACACAAGGGTGACACAGAGGGATATATAGAATGTAATTGTGTACGAGAGTAGTGCACATCTATGCACAACTTTGTATTGTATCAGTTGAAAATTAGAACTGATGGAGCAAGACCTAATACCCCGGAGGGCCTCGGCCCAGGAGTCTTCTGAAATATCTGTACCCAAGTCTTTTTCCCAGGACATCTTTAAATATTGTGTAGTAGGAACTCTGGAGTCATTTAAGCATTCAACAAATGTATAAACCAGACCCTTCATGTCAAGTTCAGAGGTCATACAATAATAAAGATGCTCAGGGGGTTTATAGGTTTCAAAATGAGGTATATTACTTTTAACATAGCTTCGTATTTGTAAATACCTGAAAAAATGAGAGGGGGGTAGTCCAAACTTTTGTCTAAGCTGGGCGAAAGAAGCTAATGTATAAATCACCTATCGATACAATTCCTTTTTCTTTCCATGATAAAAAAGTTTGATCTGTCTGTGAGGGAGGGAATGCGTGATTATAGGCTATAGGAGTAAGAGAACATGTTTGAGGAAGTTTAAAGACCTTTCTAAGCTGATACCACACCTTGAAGGAATTTACAACGATGGGGTTACATTTCTTAAATGTTCTAATAGGTTTATTTTCTGCAAAGAGTAAAGCAGGGAGGGAGGAATCCTGAATATCCCGCTCAATAACGAGCCATGCAGGAGTGGTGGTAGTAGTCATCACTTCGGGATATGGATAGGCCAATACATTAAGGCCCTTAAGTTGGCTGCCCAATAGTAGTGTTGAAAACAGGGAAGGCCTAAACCTCCTACATCTTTAGTTTTACAGATATGAGCTTTAGATATATGATGGGCTTTATATCCCCAAATAAATGGCATGATCACCAAATCAAGTGTCTTAAAGAATGACTGGGTTAGAAAATTTGGGACATTTTGAAACAAATAGAGAAACCTTGGATAAAGTAACCATTTTGATTGCGTTGACACGACCAATCATTGTTAAAAGAAGTACTCGCCCAGTCTCTACATCACTCTTCAGTTTGTCTATCATAACTTTGTGATTTGTTTCATATAAACGTTTGAAATGTCTAGGAACAGTGATACCAAGATATGTTAATTCACTTACAGTCCTAAAGGGGAGATTCTTAACAAAAACTGGGTCCATATTATCGTATAATGGCATAAATTCACTTTTCTGCCAGTTAACAGTATATCCAGACCAAACTCCCTGATTAGATCGAACAAGAAAGGCAGAGATCTCTCAGGCTCTGAAATCTGGTGTTTTACACCTCCCATCGTAACAGGAGATATATGCGGATGATTTCTGTAGTGCCAATTTTAATCTTTTATTTTTTATTTTGTTTTCTCAATAATACAATTGAATGCCATGTGTTCTGTATTTTGAGCTTTATGTTGTAACGTTGATACAGCTGGAGGTGTGAGCCTGAGAATGACCTGTATCTTACGTTTCCGGGCTGGGAGAGGTCTTAAGGGCATTCATAAAATGTCTTTGTTCCTTCTTGTGTAAACAGTGGGGGACAGTGGGGGTTAAGGGCCATTGAGACTTTGTAGAGAGGGGGTTCCTCAGTTCCTGCCCTCTGGGGTGGGTGATAAAACTACCAGCAAAACACCTATCTGGGTCTCACTTCTGCCTGCAGACTGGTCTGTAAGGATGGATGGGAACTATTCTTGCAAGAATAAAATATATTTTATTTTAAAGACAAAACAATCTTGATGTTTCTTATGCCTGGGATGCTGTGTTTGTTAAGTATTGTTTTTTGCCACAACACTCCACATCGCTCTCATACTGTGATCCGAAACACTAACAATAAAACATAACAGTGCTGCCATAATCAATATCAGCACTAACTCTTATTTCATATCAAATAAATTACTACCCATAATGTGTATTTTTAAAGTCTTTACAAACTTTGAACTATACATTGATATTGTTTAGTGTGTGATCTTCTATCAGCAGCTGCAGTTTCTCTCAGCTGTATCAGTGCAGTCACTGTGACGTCTGACTGACAGAGGTTTCTGTACGACTCTTTATCACTGTGTGAACACCCAGTTACCACTGATATGATGTGCACTCAGACAGTAATAATCTCCTGTATCTTCAGTCTGGACTCCACTGATGGTCAGAGTAAAATCACTGCCAGATCCACTGCCACTGAATCTAGATGCAGTTCCAGTATAAAGTGTTGTTGCATAATATATGAGGAGTTTAGGAGCTTCTCCAGGTTTCTGTGAGTACCCGTGTAAGTAATTACTATACACATTACTGCTGGTTTTACAGTTTATTCTGACTTCTTCTCCTGGTTGAACTGCTGCTATTGATGGACTCTGAGTTACAGTGATCTGTCCTCTACACTCTGACAGAAAACACAAACACAGATTATTAATATATAAATGATGATATACAGTATATTATATATTTCACATTTTAAGAGAACTAATAATCATTATAAAAACTGTATTAGACAAACCTTGAGCAAACAGTGCAATGGTCCAGATGTTGATTGTGTTCATAGTTGTAGTTTAGTCGTGTGTGATGATGAAGAGTGTGTGTGTTCTGCTCTCAGTCATGAAGTGTTAAACTCACAGCACTATAAACACTCTCAGACACTGAAGCATGTGCTGACAATGCAAAGAAGTGGGCAGGATTTACAACAGCTTGTGCTGATAACACACTCATATACACTAGAGTTACACAATCATGACTTTATTGTGTGTGTTTATTGTGACTCCTGAGACACTGAGGATGTGCAGATGAACGTCCATCTCTGTGTCCATATTCAGTCATGTGACCATCATCACTGCTACACTTCCACTAGATAAAGCGCCATCACTAAAGTAAGATCATGAATCATGAGTCTGTTCAGAAAGTATCAGGACTGATTGTGAATCTCTAATCAGAGTTCATGGTGTCACTCCATCTATCATGAAGCCTCATGTGTGTCTGAAATCATCAGATGGAGAAGAAACCGGCTGTTAAAGATGGAGACATATTAGAGCTTGTTCACGCTTCATGATCTTGTGTGGAGATTCAGAACCAGTCCAGATACTTTTATAACACACCTTGAATATGAACACATGCTGGACTGTGTAGAACATGCTAAATACCTTTTATATCTTCATTGTTACACTTTCTATTGACTTTGGCTATAATATTCAATAAAGTCATGATTTGAACAGATTTCCGCTGAAGATTGAAGTCTGAAGCTGCAGGTTTTTCTGTGAATCATGATGATTGATCTGCATATGAAGAACAGAAGCATCATTATGAGAAACTCCACAACATCATCCATGATCAAAGAGGTCAAAGGTCACCTCAGAGGTCACAGCTCATCACATATATTTCTTTAAACAGTGTTATATCAGAAAGCATTTAGTGGAATCTGAATGAGTGAGTGTTGAGAAGAGCTGAGGATCTTCTAATATCAGTGTGTTGAAGTGTTGTTTCTCTCTCTCTGCTGGAGTGTGTGTTCACTCGAGTGGAATAGAGGTTTTTGTACGAGCGTTTCATTAGATTGTGTCACTGTGGTGGACATTCGGTGGAGGAACTAAACTGGTGATCGGTAAGTCTGTCCATTTAATCACCTAATAAAAAAATACAATTTAGATTTCAGAAAGTGTTTTGCAGTTAAAACAAGATTTTTTTTTTTAAATGATGATAATTTAGATATTGTGAAAACTTTACTTGAAGCCATTATGTATAATGCATTATAAAGGTATCAATAACGTATGTTATAATGGCTTATATATTTTAATAATAACTCTGCAAATACTATAAAACATTTGAACTTTGGTTACATTTCTTGTTACATCTAAACGTGGTTGTTTGTCATGAGTTTTAGTATATTTTGTAAAAAAAAAAGTATAACAATGATTAGATAATATTATAATGTGTTATAACTGCAGTTATAACTTGTGCTTGGTAAGTCTGTCTATTTAAATCCTATAATTTTCCTAAACATACAAGATGAAACAAGAACAACATTTATTAATGATAATTGTTATTATTATTGTGGTGAAACTTTGCTTAAAGCATTTAATGCAATATAAAGGTTTTCATAATGTACGTTAATATGACTTATCTTATCATAAATAATTGTAAGCTAATTTAAAATGCATTTTAATATTTAGAAATTAATTGTATTATAACTGCGGTTACAATTATTGATTAGATCATACATGCATTTTATTGTGTAATGCTTAATGTCTTAAATACATTTATAATGCAATATGTATAAAGGCTTTACAATAAAGTGTTACTGATTGTTGTATAATGAACTAATCTAAAACTATAACAGCATTATTCCTAAAAAAATCTATTCTAAACATATTTCCACACTGTGTCTCACTGTGAGTTTAATCAGTTGTTTTTCCTTCATTTATTTCTACACTGAGTTCATATTTAGTTCATCTTTTATTGTAGAAATCATACATGTAAAAAGAGATTTGACATCAGAATGTAAATGTTGCGACTTTCTGTAGTTCAGTCAATGATCCTGAATCTCTTTTGCTCATGTTGTGCTTATAATTCAGTGCTTTATAATACAAACACAATTATACACAATATAGGTATGTTTAGTAATGTTTATTCAGTGTTTAATTCTGTTTAAGTTTTAAGAATATCCAAGTAAAACTTTAAAACTTTGAATATCCAAGTTTACTTTATTTTGGGATATAAAAACTGTTA